>NC_057749.1:15853989-15909999 GCF_004010195.1 Chiloscyllium plagiosum
GGCAGACATACCATTAGCTACATTTAGGGCCCCAAACCTCTCTCTGACTCTTTCCCCCTTCCTTTAAGATGTGCCTTAAAATCTACTTCCTCAAACCAGCTTTAGGCAAATTGTACAAATATTTCTTTAAATGTTGAGACCTTGGTTGCCAATCACTGCTGTGGGCCACCGAGTGAGCACTTTGCTATGTTAAATGTGTTGGTTAAAGGCACATTGTTGTTGTGAGCTAGAAATGATAGCTGATAGAAATTTCTGACACTAAAAGACCTGCCTTGAGGTGACAAAAACAGAAATTGTTGGAAAAGCTCAGCAGATCTTGCAGCATCTGTGCAGAGAAATTCAGAGTCAACATTTCAGGTTGCGTGACCCTTCCTCAGAACAGCCTTGAGGTGAATTGGAGCCATTTTCGAAGAGTATCAAGGCTGGATCAATCTGAATAAATCATTTGGGTCAACAGCAGTGTTGGGGAAATCTCTGTGAAGTGCAGATGCAGATTGTCTTGGGCTAGCATGGTCATGGTGGGGCAAATGGCCTCATCTATAAATTTCTATTATTCTGTTGCTGGCAGTTTAATGGGAACCGGCTACCGCTGAGTTAATTGGATTCCGACAGGCTGACAATGTGATGCAACAAGTTGATGAATCGGTTTTGGAGATCAGGTTGGTAGCGATCGAGGGTGGAATTTTTCATCATTCTTCCTTGAGTTGGGGAATCTTCACATGTGGGAAATACCGAACCAATTACTCTCACTGATGGAGATTGGCAGACGGAGGATAAAACTCGCTTTGAAAGGGAAAGGTGCTGCTGTGAAAGGGATAGAAAGACCAGCGAATGATGGAATTGATTTATCAGAAATCAAATCTAAATGTTCTCCTCTGAACAAACGATTTCTGGGCCTCAGGCAAGAACAAAAACTGAGTTTAATATATCCCGTACGGGGTTTTAAGTTCTGACCTTCCCTAACATTTATCAGCCAGTTGTTGTAAATAATTACAAACCAGCAATTCCCTCACGGTTAGCCAGTTGAAGGTGATCTGGTTAACTAGTCAGCAGGGTGTATGTATCAGGTTTAGTCTGAAGTGGGTGTCCTTAGTGTCATAGGGATGTTACCAAGGAAGAACTTAGATTTCTCTGGCACCCCTAGTGTCTTCTGACTGCCCCAGAGCCAGTGATGTAGTTTAGAAGGGAATTTCGTCAGTTTACGGAAACCCCTCAAAACAGCCAATCAATGCGTAGCCAGCTGTCTTCCAGCTTTTCTTTGAAATAGTGCCATGGAACCTCTTACATGCACCTGACAGGGTTGAGTTAACATCTCATCTAAAAGAGAGACCCTCCGACAGTGCGGCGCTGACCCTCCGACAGTGCGGCGCTCCCTCGGTGCTGCATTGGAGTGCTGCCTGTAGATGTACTCAGGTCACTGGTGGGGAATTTGAACCTATGACCCTGACTCAGAGACAGAATATATATCCCTAATAAATGCAACGTCTAAATCATTCAAATACGTTTCACTGTTTACCAGGCCTTACCCCTGAAATGTGAACAAGGGCAGTACCATACCCTTGTAGGTGACCTTGCATCGATCAACTGGCTGACCAATTAGTTTCTTCTTTTCAATGCTTCAGAGATGCTCAAGCTATTTTTAAAAAGCCTGTTGAAATAGACATGTAAATTATTGCTGCAGTGTAAGGCAGAAACTGCATTGCATTCATCAGAATGCAAGGAAACCCATCGAGATTACATCCTGGGAAAATAACATCTCCCCTCAGTCCAGCAAAACAAAAGCTCCATTCGATGTGCTTCTCTATCACACACTCTCCCCCTCTTTCCCCCCTCTTCACCAGCCCTAACCCACTCTCCCCACCCCCCTCCCCCCCAACAACCCACACCCTCTCTCCCCTGGTCTCAGTTCCAATGCAGAGGGAGGGCTTATTTAAGTTTAGTGTGAAATTCTGGTCTACTGACAGCATTGTGAAGTACCTTGGGATGTTTCATGATGGGAAAGATGCTATATAAATGCAAGTTGTTGTCGCTGTTGGTTTGAGTTCCCAATGGTCAGCATCGAAATGCTTCCTGCGGATTCAGTGTTTGCCTAGTGAGTTTCCCTTGGGTTGAGGGTTCCTAATGGGACACGGGCAGGATTATGCATTTCCCCCTGAAGAGGGTGCCAGGTGTCTCAATGAACCTGGACCCCATTCTAAAACCACCCACCCTCCAAACCTCTGGTGATGGGGGACAAAGAGATGGGCAGAGGGAGGGTGATTTAGATGGACTTCAGAATCATTGAAAGCTCTGCCCCCAGAGGCTGATGGATGCTGCATTTGTTGAATGTATTTACGTTTGGGAGTGACCAAGTATTTTTGGTGCCTCTGGGATTTGAGGGAAAGAGGGAGCAGAGGTAGAATAGTAGAGTTGAACCATTGATGGATAGAGCAGTCATAATGGGCCGAGTGGCCTGTGGAAGTTGAAGGGGGGAGGTTAATAGAGGTCTTTATGACCCTCTGTTGACAGTAACTAATAATGGGCAATGAAACCTACTTTAGAAATGTAGAAGGTACGGGCAGGAGTAGGCCATTCAGCCCTTCGAGCCTGCTGTGCTCTTCCATATTATCATGGCTGATCATCCGATTCAGTCCTCTGTTCCCATTTTGTCTGCATACTCTTTGATCCCTTTGTCCTTAAGAACTGTGCCTAACTCCTTCCTGAAAGCAGTTTTCCCTGACAGTACCCACACAGTTCCATTGTAAAGAGAATCAGAGCAGATCGTAATGGTCAAAATGCTTTCCCTATGTCGTTTTCTATCTCCTTGTGACACAGTGATTAATTCGGCGGGTCATGGAGTGGAGGCCGTTCCTAAAGTGACCCCTGACGAGAACCGAAATGAAAGCTTGAATCATTTTCCATTCATGGAGTTGCCCCTCTTGTTCTGTTTGCATACGAACTATCTGAGATATGTGACTTCTGACCCCTCAGTGTCATTGTCTGAATTCCTGTCAGGGAGGAAGGAATTATTTTGAGTGTTTAGCTCAGCTGTTGGGATTACTGAGCCGTCGGGTGTTTATAAACAACCACTGTAATAGGAAAACTCAAAGTGCCTGCTGTACTGTGCGCACGAAGGATTGAATTTTAAAAGCAACTTCACAAGGGACTCAGGAAAGTGAAGGAGAGGAGTGTGGGAGATTCCTCTCTGTTCTGAGTGTCAGATCATAGAATCCCTACAATGTGGAGTCCCCACCGACCCTCCGAAGAGTATCCCACCCAAACCCACTCCATCCCTGTAACCTTGCATTCCCCATGGCCAATCCACCTAACCTGCACATCCCTGGACATTGTAGACAATTTCCCATGGCCAATCCACCCTCACCTGCACATCTTAGGACTGTGGGAGGAAACTGGAGCACCCGGAGGGAACCGACTCAGACACGGTGGGGGGGAGGGGGATTGTGCAAACTCCACGCACAATCGCCCGAGGGTGGGTCCCTGGTGCTGTGAGGGAGCAGTGATCAAGGATCATAATTCACAATGTTGAGGGACAGAGTTCCAAAGACTTATGATCCTCTGAGAAAGAGTTTCTTATCTCTGACTAAAAGGGTGACTTTATTTTGAAATTGTGACCTCTTATAAGTGGAAACCTCCTTTGAAACATGGGCCCTGTCAATAGAGTCATAGAGATGTACAGCATGGAAACAGACCCTTCGGTCCAACTTGTCCGTGCCGACCAGATATCCCAACCCTATCTAGTCCCACCTGCCAGCACCCGGCCCATATCCCTCCAAACCCTTCCTATTCATATACCCATCCAGATGCCTTTTAAATGTTGCAATTGTACCAGTCTCCACCACATCCTCTGGCAGCTCATTCCATACACGTACCACCCTCTGTGTGAAAAATACAAATCTAGCCTGACCAACCTTCCTTGTGTGACAGCCCACTCGTTCCAGGTTTTAGTCTCATTTTCCTTCTCTGATCTGAAGCATTTATGTCCCCTCAACCAATTCTGTACACTACTCCAGAAGTATATTCACCAGTGCCCCCTATAACTGAAGCATAATCTCTGTGCGTTAAAATTCAATTCCCTTTGTAATAATTAATAACATTCTACTAGCTTTTCTAAATTGTTTGCTGTACCTGCAGACTGATGTTTTGTGATGAATGGACAAGGACACCCAGATCCCTCTGCATCTCGGAGCTCTGCAACCTTTGTGATTCTCAACCTTTTTTATGGCCACGGGCCCCCCAGGAACTCTTCTCAGGTTCCAGGGCCCCCATTTCCAACAGGGATACAACACGAATAGATGGACAGAAAATCATTTCACAGCTTTCAGTCTGTGGTCCCCTTCAGTTGTGCCGGGACCCCCTACCCCGTTGAGAATATGCTTTTGTTTTTCATTCTTCCTGCCAAAATGGACAATTTCACGTTTTCCCGTCTAATACTCCATTTGCCACATCTTTTCCCACACATTAAACCTATCTGGATCTTGTTGTAGCCTCCTTATGTTCTCTTGGCAATACCTGCCATGGCCTCATCAACAAACATAGCAACCGTACACTGCAGTCCCTTCAACCAAGTCATTAAATAACACAGGGCTTAGGTTTCAGTGAAATTAAAGAAAGGACTTTCATTTCTATAGCACCTTTCACAGCCTCCGGACATCCCAAAATGCTTCAGTGTCTTTACGGTACCTCATTCTCCTTAATGTGTGAGTGAGCCCTGTCCTCCACAAATAGTTGCACAATGTTTGATTGAAACCGAGCTGGGAGTCTCTGAGCATCTAATAACTCCTTGGTAACCATAGTGATGGATTGAGGTGGTTATTGTTGCTCGGTTTGTAATTTTGACCTAGAAAAGAAATACCATCAGGGGTAACCTGTGGAATGTTGGGAGGGTGGATGGTGGTTAATTAAATCACTGACAGTGAGGGAATTTCGCCATCTTTTCAATTGGGGTGTCAGAGGCCTTAGGGCCTGTTGTCATGGCGATGTGCTTGCAGCATGCTTAAGAAAAGCTGGGGGCGATGTAGTCATCCGGTAATCTGGTGAAGCTTGATAGACAGAAATGGAAGCACAAAAGACAGCAGAGTTACTTCTCCAGGGGATGGGGTGGTCTGTGAAGGCAGTCAAGGGTCTCAGAAGATCGAGGCTTAGTACAGGACTGTTGCTATCACCCCAGCTCTGGACAACAAAATCACAGACCAGGATTGAACCTAGTATAGGCCTGGCCCAGTGTGATATTCCCCATGTACATGGAGGGAGGTGTCTGTGACTGCAGGTAACATGTGCCCTCGGTCTCAATTTGTCTCTCCTCTCCCCCCCCCCCCCCCCCCCCCCCCCCCCCCCCCCCCCCCCCCCCCCCCCACCCCAGCTCGGAGACAGTGTTGAGCTAAGTGTAATTTGGGATGGGTTCTGCATGGTTTGTCACACCACCAGAAATCACAGTCCCACGTCACTTTGGCTGTGACTGGAAATCTATTCTTTATGAAACAAAACAGTGAGGTTTGATTGAGTTTCACTCATCCTCAATGCCATTACTCCTGTTCCTGTAAAATGCAATTATAAGGGAGTAGTTTGCATTAATGATCGATGATGCAGAGTGGATGAAGGATGTATAAAGAAAGGGTGTTGTTTACTAAGGAATTTCCTCGCAACCTTTAGTACAAAGATATGTAGATCGCATTTTCTATTTGCGGTAGAAAAATACCAGCCTGTTTAAGGGATGTGGCATGAACTGAGTGGGGGGGGCTGCATTGTCCTGGGTGGTGTTGAGCTTCTTGAGTGTTGTTGGAGCTGCCCCCCCCTGCCACCCCCAAATCCAGGGCAAGTGGGGAGTATTCCATCACACTCCTGACGAGGTGGTGGATAGGCTTGGCGGAGGTCAGCTACTGGCTGCATATGTTGGTTCCACAACTGCTCGTTGTCTGCAATTTCTTTTATTTATTTTCTTTATCAATTATTAACCCAATTGCCTTGTGCAAGTTCCTATTAAATCTGCTTTCAGGCAGCACATTCCCAGTTACAAACCATTGGATTGCAATGCAGACCAATAAGTCCAGAAGTTGAGGGCACTGTGTTGGCATTGGCTGTGAAATCAGGAGGGAGTTAATAACCGCCCATCGATTGGTGGTTCAGTTGTCCAACAGGCTTGTGAGTGACTGGCCCAGTGTAGCCCATTATACAGACCAGAGGCTTCACTCAGTTTCCCATGTGAAGTTATCAGGAGAAAGCGCTATTTAAATGCAATCCTTTCTTTATGGCAGAAGTCATGATGGGACTAGAGTCTGTTTATCCACCTCACGCAGCATAGAACAAAAGGTCAACCATTCTCTGCAGTTAATAAAGTTGGGCTGTGGGTCTGAAAACAGGCCACCAGCAAGGTGGTGTGACTGGGAGAGGAGATCAGGTCAAAGCTCTTTGTAACCAGCTAAAAGGTGAAGCAGGAGAGACTTTCCCCAATTTTCAGGAGCTTGAGAAGAATTTGAGGCACAATATGGTGCATCTTGCTGTGAGGACGGGAATAATGTGTAGGAGGAGACAGAGTAATTGCTGAGAGGATGGTTCCCCCCACCCCCTCCCTGGGAGACTCTAGGACCAGACAACATAGTCTTAGAATTAAAGGGCTCCAATTTAGGACTGATTTGAGGAGGATTTTCTTTTGAGGATTGAGTGTCTTTGGAACTCCTTGACACAGTGAGCTGTAGGAGCAGAGTCCTTGTGTATATTTAAGGCTGAGAGAGATTTTTGATCAGTTGGGGAATAGAGGGTTACAGGGAAAGGGGCAGGAAAGTGAACATGAGCAATCCTGCCGAATGGCTGCCTCCTGTTCGTATTTCTTGTCTTAAGTGGAATTTTGTGGCATAGTGGTTGTGTCCCTGCCTCTGGGCCAGGAGGCCATGGTTCAGGTCCCACCCTGACCCGGAGATGTCATAACGTTGCTGGCCAGGTTGATTAAGAGGTCTAGAAGGAGTGAGGGAGAGTCCATGTGAGGATGGTCTTTCCCATGGTACTCCATGAAGAAATGAAACATTCGAACTGAAGAAATCTGAGATTGCATTGGCCTCTTCCATCTCTCAGCTGCTTCCAATAATACCTGTGCTGTAATCAATGTAATAATGTTAATGGGGCTTAGTAGGAAAGGACCTTGAGTCATGTCTCACGTCACAGCTCTTGTAACACAGTGGTAATGTCCTTACCTTTGAGCTACAAGGCCTGGATTCATGTCCCACCTGCTCCAGCGGTGCGTGACAACATCACTGAGCAGGTCGATGAGAAAATCAGTTCGCCCAGAAATGGGACAAGGCTTGAGCAGGCAGAGAAGATGAAGGCTGATGGGAGAAGGAGCCTGCTGTTTGGAAGTCGCTGGACTTCCCCCTCATGTTCTGTAGCCCGGGCTGATAACACAATAGGAGAAGTCAACCTTTTGTATCTATACAGCTGCTGTGTACTGACTGAATCCCATTCTCTGTCAGCAGAGCTGACTAATTGGGCCGTGTTACTAACACAGTAGTGATCTTTGTGTTCGGACGAGACGTTGAGTTCCTTGAAAGGTGCTAGGCATTTCTTCGAGCCTTTTGACTAAGATGGGAGAACTAATCCTGGGATATTTTAATCCACAGCTATTAAGGGCTGCACAAAGGGAGACAATTTAACACAAAGCAAAGAACCACCTCAAAATTAAATTTCTGCTCCGAGTACAATGTCCCAGTTTTGCTCTGAGTTTCCCTAGTTCTGTCTTTAATAGACTCGCTGCAGTTGCATGATTGACAGAGGTTACTGGCCTCCCTGGGAAATACACGTCTCCGATCCTGTCTCAGTACGTGGGAATCTGGGCTCCTGATGCAATGGGAATCAAATTCAGACAGCAGCTACATGTTCACTTCTGTTTCGGTACAGAAAGAATATTTCACCCCAAAGGACTCCGGAAGAGAAAAACAAGTAGTTTGGTTATGATGGTAATCAATAAGTTTTATAATTGAAGTGGAAAACTTGTGCAACAACGAGGGGTCACGGGTTTTAGATGTTGAGCGAAAGATGTGGAGGAGGCTTGAGGACAAACTTACCACACCGCAGAGTTCTAATGCTCAGGAATCTGCTGTCTACAAGGTGGGGTGGAAGCAGAAGTGGTGAATGATTTCCAAAGGGAATGGACAGGCACTTGAAGGAACCAAACTCAGAGCAACAGGAACAGAGTGTGGGAATGGGGCTGACGTACAGAAGGCTGGCAATGGGTTTATTGGGCTGAATGCCTTCCTTCTCTTCCATGATCACTCTGACTTGTTTTGTATTGTATATTTTGCCTCCAACAATACTTCATTTTGAAATATGATCACATTTTTCAATGTAGGGAATATTAACGAACTGCTGTTTGGATGTTAAATGTAGAAAATAGGAGCAGAAGTCGATATTTGCATTCAGATATGGGGCCATTATAATGGACAGGACGTGGTCTAATACAAACGGTAGCCTGTTTTGTTGCTGTTGAATGGTGGGGGGAAGGGTTTATCAGTTTCTGACCAATGTGCTGGTGGGACAGTTGGTCAGTGAGTGGCTATGATTTAATCTGAGCATGTTGCTGTACAATTGGCTCCAATGGACACTTCTGAATTAGTCCATGTGAGCAGTAAATTTCCTTTCAGTAAGTTACTAAAACTAAGCCCCAGCTGTCCTCAGGTAGATGTAAAAAAAAACACACAGCAATATTCTTTAAAATAATATCTGAAAACAGAGACCTCCTATCGAAGCTTCTCATCCTGCACCCATCAGGACAAACACAAGAATGCCAAATTTCCAACAGCCAAACCAAATCGCAGGAGAAAAGGCTGCTGATTGGTTGGCAAGTTGACTCTGATCAATTACTCAAGAGCTTGGGAGTCTGTACTTCTCCTTTACTTCCTGCAGGGCAATGCCTCAGCCAATCAAGCTTCACAGAACAGTACAGCACAGGCCCTTCAGCCCACCATATCTGGGCCAACCGGGATGGATTTCTTAAATTAATCCCAGGTGCCTGCTTGTCTGTATCTCTCTCTGTTCCCTGCTGTTCAGGTGTCTGTCTTATTGCCCCTTAAATGTTGCTATGGTATCTACAGCAAAAGTTTGTATCTTCGGAAAATTGTTTTTCTTTTCAGCGTTATTCAAATCATGTGGCAGTGGGTGGTTATGAAAGAGTTTCCCCTGGTTTCTCTCAGCTAACACCCTGAACTCAGATGGTCTGGTCATTATCACATTGCTGCCTATGGGTTCTTGCTGTCGGCCAGTTGGCTGCTGTGTCCCTTACCTTGTAACAGTGGCCCCACTTCCGAAATACTGAATTGGTTGCATAGCACTCTGGTGCTTCCTGAGCGTGTGTAAGGTGCTATATAAATGCAGGTTATTCTTTTCTAGTTCTGCAAAATCAGTGACACCAAACATTTGGAGCATAATACCATGGGGATTCTGGGACGACTTTCTGAAGTGGGGCTGTCACAAAGGAGGGTGAATGATTGGAGGCGGGGGAGAGAAGTTAATGGTTGTAGATGATGGAACAGAATCCATTAAAAGAACGTGCTGCTCAGTGAATAGAACATTATAGTTGCAGTGTTAAATGTTCACTCTTATGCTCAGCAGGTGAGTCCGCTCTGAAATTCAGTCAAATATATCTATTAGCAATTTGTTTCTAACAAGACTTGTTTCTTGAAACCCTCTGACGCCTTCTATCCTTTGGGATTCTTATTTAATCTGTATTATGAGGTTGTATTATTGGAAAAGATTTTGATGGGACAAGGCATATTGTGTGACTTTATCCATCATCAAAAAGCTTGAGGAATGTTTGCAGAGAATCTCTTTGACATGCTAACACAAACCTTGCTGCATCTCAGTCTGAATAGTGTCACAAGTGAGAAAAACAGTTTTAGGAACTTGCATCTTGGTGTTGGGGGGTTGCATAGTGGGGGGGGGGTGGGGAGGATTATATGTGGGGATGTCTCAACAAAAAAACTGAGCCAAGCTTAGTCACTCTCTGCTGGATAATCCATTCCCCTTGCCAGTTGTGGCTTGGTTGGTAACACACTCTGTGTGTGGGGTTCAGTTCCACTGCAGTCCATCATACAGAGGGAGTGCTGCTGTACCACAGATGCACTGTTTACCAAAACAGATTCTCTTCCTTGATCCTGTCGCTGTTAATTGGTGTTTGCTGTTTGCAAATTGGCTGCCACTTGTCCTGCATCTAAAATGGTGGCACTTTAAAACTGCTTCCTGAAATGTTTTACAATCTAAGTTTGGGAAAAGCATTATAGGAATGCCCTCCTGTATTTATCTCCTTTAAATATTACTCACCCACTCCCTGTGGGAGCAAGTTCCACATTCTCTCCACTCTCTGGGTAAAGGGGTTTCTCCAGAATTTCCATTTGGATTATTGGTCGCCACCCAACACTAATGAGTTTTAGCTTAATATTTCCCCACGAGTAGAAATATGTTTTGGTTACTGAGTGAGTCATTGCAAAGTTCATATTTCCTTTCCCTACATGGCAAGGAGCAATTAGATATCAGTTTCCACACTCCGATTGCACCAAATATCTGGACAGACTTTACTGCTGACATCATTAATCTGTGGTTTTTGTGTTCCTGGTTTGTCCCTGAGTTGTCAGTCATGGCCCCAGTGGGACCGTCTCTGCCTGTGAGTCAGAACGTTGTGTGTTTAACTCCTACACCAAGCATAATCCAGACTGACATTTAGTGTTGTGTCTTTACAATGAGACATTAAACAGAGATTTAAAAATCCAATTTAAATTAGCACAGTTTTGTTCTTCTTGATGTCGTAGGCCAATATTAATCCCTCAATCAACAACAGAAACAGATGATCTGATTATTATCGTGTTGCTATCTGTCAGAGTTTGCTGTGCACTGATTGACTTCCATGTTCCCTGCATTACAACAGAGACTTCAACTCACTAAAACATAGCCAATACAGAATTCTGGAAGAACTCAGATCTGGCAGCAACTATGAAGAGAGAAACAGTTAGTCCATTTCAAATCTGTGTCACACTGTTTCTGTCTTTCCACAGAAGCTGCCAGACCTGCTGAGTTTCTTCAGCACTTTGTGTGTTTGTTTCCAGCATCTGAAATGTTTTGAAACCATAATCAGACATGACATTGTCAAGGAGACCCTGAGCTTGAATCGGAAAAGCCCTGGATGGAAATAGTTTTCTCTGTCTCGCTACAAACTTCACTTCCAGTTGGTTGTCCTTGTCATCATGCTGTGCTTAGCTGTTACCTGATTTGGTTATAATCTGGAGATATTTCAGAGATCACAGGCCATGTTTTGTAAGTGAGAGATGTGCCTGGAGCTATGACTGTTGCAGCCAAACTGGTATTTGTAGCGATGTCCAACCTACAGCAGGCTGCTCGTGAATCCCAGCTGCTGGTTTGTAAACGTTCACTCCTGAAGACTTTGGGGAGTTCTGGAGAGTTGGCAACCCAGTGATCAGCTGTGGACTGATCCTTTTGGAGTGTTAAGTGATTAAAATCTATTCTCTTTTCTTCTTGCTGTAGGCCAGAAGACCCTTCACCACAGGAGTGACGTCCTAGAGACGGTGGTCCTCGTTAACCCTGCTGAAGACACAGTCGCCTCTGAGGTAATGGTGACAGCTCACTGGGTTTACAGAGACTCCATTATTTTACCCATTTCTCCAAATGACAATAAATTCAGCAACTTTGTCTGATTCTGAAACAGGGACAGGGATGAAGCTATTTGGAGTACTGAGAAGATTAATTCAAATATTAAGATTCACCAAACAAGTGGTTGGAGGAGCGAGAGGAAACATTGACACACTCATATTGCCTCGATAAATACAAATGAGAGGTGCTGATAGTTTGAGAGGAGTATGAGATTTGTAACATATACAGAAATGTGTGCAAAGGGTCTCTCTCTCTCTCTTTCTTTTCTCTCTCTTTCTTTTCTCTCTCTTTCTTTTCTCTCTCTTTCTTTTCTCTCTCTTTCTTTTCTCTCTCTTTCTTTTTTCTCTCTTTCTTTTCTCTCTCTTTCTTTTCTCTCTCTTTCTTTTCTCTCTCTTTCTTTTCTCTCTCTTTCTTTTGATGCTGCCTGACCTGCTGCGCTTTTCCAGCAACACATTTCCATCTCTAAATAGACAAAGACCCTGGTGTCGGGGAGTCCAGAACTAGAGGGCATAGGTTTAGGGTGAGAGTGGAAAGATATAAAAGAGAGCTAATGGGCTATCTTTTCACACAGAGGGGAGTACAGGTATGGAATGAGATGCCAGAGGAAATGGTGGAGGCTGGTACAATTACAACATTTTAAGAGGCATTTGGATGCGTATATGAATAGGAAGGTTCTGGAGGGATATGGCTGGGTGCTGGCGGGTGAGACTAGCTTGGGTTGGGGTATCTGGACGGGTTGGACTGAATGGTCTGTTTCCGTGCTGTATATCTCTATGACTCTACTTAGGGATCCTGTTATATTGGAAGCTTTGATTTCTATTTTAAAGTTGTGACTATACTGTACTGGCGAAGAGTTGGCTCAGTTGGCTGAATGACTGGTTTGTAGTGCTGAGTGATTCTCTCTCTCTCACACTCTCACTCTCTCTCACACTCTCACTCTCTCTCGCTCTCTCTCTCGCTCTCTCTCTCGCCCTCTCTCTCGCTCTCTCTCGCTCTCCCACCCCCTCAGAGTCTGTTCTAGGTTGGGCAGAATTCAGTCTCAATAAATCAGTGGCTATTTTCACTCACGACGTTAGATGTATTAGGAGGGAGGCAATGGCTGTGTAGTATTATCGCAGGACTGCTAAGAGACCCAGGTAAAATTCTGGAGGCGTATGTTCAAATCCTGCTATGGCAGATCATGGAACTTGAATTCAATAATTAAAATAAACTAAAATCTGGAATTAAGAGTGTGCTGATGATCATGAATCCATTGTCAATTGTTGGGAAAACCCAAGTGGGTCACTAATGTCCTTCAGGGAAGGAAACTGCCATTCTTCATGTGACTCCAGACCCACAGCAATGTGGTTGACTCTTAATTGACTCTTAAATAAATGTTGGCCTAGCCAGCGATGCCCTCATCCCATCAATGAATTAAAAAAAGACAAAACTCTTCTGGTGTGTTAGTGTCTCTAGTGAGTCTCTACACCAAGGTGAACCTGCTGGTTTCTAATCTGTTTGTAAAGTGTAGAGATTGGGTTAAGAAGTTCCCAATGACCCCTTCAGCATTGTTGACTGACCGGCTGCTGGTAGTTCCTTGGTTTGATTTCCATCATGTGTGTGTGTGTGTGTGTGTGTGTGCGTGTTGCACCCTTTCCCTGACTGTATCTCCTCAATGTGCTCAGGTGCAATGTGGGGGTGGAGGGCATGGCAGAGGGACCTGGGGGCAGCCTCTAACTGTGTTGTTTTTCGTGCCTCATTCTAGGTTCACTCACTCGTGACAGACCCGTCCCGCCACAAGCTCTTGGTACTCTGCGGACAAACCTCTGACCAAGGAGGAGACCTCATTCTGCAAACCGGAACCTACTCTTTTCAAAGATTCATTGAGACTTTCGCAGACCCAGAGGTGAGAATGACCCACGTGGGTTTTCCTGTTTGTAGCCACCGTCTGTGAACCTCACTGAGTAAAAGCAGAAGTGACGTGAGGCTGGGGAAAGGAGAGCAAAACCGAGTCGAGAGTGTGGTGCTGGAAAAGCACAGCAGGTCAGGCAGCATCCAAGCAGCAGGAGAGGCAATGCTTTGGGCAAAAGCCCTTTGTCAGGAAGGGCTTTTGCCTGAAACGTCGATTCTCCTGCTCCTCAGATGCTGCCTGACCTGCTGTGCTTTTCCAGCACCACACTCTCGACTCTAATCTCCAGCACCTGCAGTCCTCACTTTCGCCTTGAGAGAATATGCTCTAGTTGAATCAATAAATAACCATGACGTGGAGGTGCTGGTGTTGGACTGGGGTGGGGGTGAGGTCAGAAGTCAAACACCGGGTTATGGTCCAAGTTCATTTGAAATCACAAGCTCTTGGAGCCCCTGCCTTTTCATCAGGTGGTGAAGGGAAGCGCACAGGCACCGAATTTATAGGCAGAGAGATCACAAGATCATACAAATGGTGTAAGGGGAGTGTCGACAGGCTGAATAAGAAGTCTGCAGGTGATCAAAAGTGTCTGCCGGGGAGAGCAAAGTGTCAACAGCTGAATAACAAATGAAAGGATGATCTGATTAATTGAGGCAGGGAGATAATTACAAAAAGTTAAAAAATAAGATGAAACTGGAGACCAGCCAAATGGCTGGAATAACATGATGGGAATAAGAGCTACATGCCAAGCGTCCAACCAAAATAACAAGTAATTCAAAACTGTACAAACTAATTAAAGTAGAGAGATCGTAACAAGTTATCAAAGTGACAGTGTCAAAACAGGACAGAAAGGAAGATTTTACAGACACAGAACAGTGTGGTGGGGTCACATGTAATGAGACATGAACCCAACATCACAGGTCTTCATGGGAACGGAGCTTGGCAATCAGTTCCTGCTTTCCGATTCTGTGTTATGTATCTTGGATGCTTACCTGAAGATCAGTTGCAGAGTCCTATGTCAGGACCAGCTTGGCTGAACTCCACTTTGGCTGGAGTTCCATTGGTGTTATACCTCAACAGTGGAGGCAATTCTATTGGTGTTGGGAGGCAAAGAGAAACCTACCGAGACTCCCACTGTTAGTCTAACGATGCCCTCTGGAGAGACTGGCTTGAGACAGATTGATCTTAACTGTGATGTTTTCCATATTTGAGTGACGAATGGTGCTGGCCTGCCTATCGAACCCCGTGTTACCTGGGTCATGGATAGTAAGATTTCAGGGCCTGAGATGTGTAGTTCAGCTAGAATCCCTGCCTTTAGCAGAGGAGCATCAGTCATAATGGATGCTTTGGTTTGGTACCGGTCACTGTCACAAACCAGTGTTGAACTTCAGGTGGAATGTATTGGACAGGAGAAACCTATTGGCACAGCAACACCTGACTCCCCCTCACCCCCTTCCTTTCATCTCACCCCATTTCCCCCACTAGCCTCCCCTTCAATATATCAACCTATTCATCTCAGCCACTCACTATCAGAGTACTGCTGCATGTAAGAGACCTTCAGCCCATTGTGTCTGTGCAGGAACCTGTCTAATCTACTCCCATTTCCCAGCACTTGGTCCATAGCCTTTAGACTGTCTGAATACCTGTTGTATGTTGTACGAGCTGGTTTCACTTTCTCCCCACTCTGAGTGAAGAGGTCTTTCCTAGTTCCTGACCCTCTGCCACTGATATCGTGGCTGTGAATCATCTTTGCACCTTCTCCAGTACCTCAACTCCTCGTGAAAATGGTGGTGGAGAAGTAGGCCGTTCAGCCCATCGAGTCTGCTCCACCAGTCGATGAGACTGATAACTCTCAACTCCACTTTCCTGCCTTTTCCCTCGATTTCCTCACTGATTAAAAACCTGAATATACTTAACGACCCCACCTCTGCGGGAAAGAATTCCAGAATGCTGTTGTCCAAGGGAAGAAATTCCTTGTCTCAGATTTAGGTGTGTGACCCCTTATTCTGAGATTATACCCTCTGGTCCTAGAGTCTCCCACAATCATGGAACCCGTACAATGTGGAAGCGGGCCATTCGGTCCATTGACACAACACCGACCCTCTGAAGAGAATCCCACCCTCCTACCTTAGCCCTGTAACCCTGCATTTCGCATGGCTAACCTACCTAGTGTGCACATCCCTGGACACTTTGGGCAATTTCCCATGGCCAGCCTACCTTTGGATATCTTTGGACTGTGGTGGGAAGCCCATGCAGACGTGGGGAGAATGTGCAAACCCCGTGTAGGCAGCCACTGAAGGTGGGAATCGAACCCGTACCCTGGTGCTGTGAGGCAGCAGTGCTAACCACTGAGCCACCGTGCCACCTACAAGGAAAAACCATATTTTCATATCTACCCTGTCAAGTCTTCTAAGTCTTGAATGTTTTAATAAGGTCACCTCTTGCTCTTGTAAACTCCAATGAGTTCAGGCTGGAGTTGCCATGTGGACTGACTGACTTGTGCTTCTATTGGTTGGTGAAGTGTGTCTAACGTTCTTTCTTTGTTGTTGATTCAGGTCACAGAAATACTGAGCAGCACTGACCTCGACACCAAGGCCTGCGTTACCATCTGCCACTGTGGAGACGGAGACTGGAGCGAGCTTGAACAGCATAACCTGCAGGGCTTCATCCACATCAAAGTGAACCCTGCTCCCATGCTGCCAGAGATGGACGGCGTCTCGGAGTTCACGGAATACCTCACGGAATCGGTGGAGGTTCCCTCGCCCTTTGACCTGTTGGAGCCTCCGACCTCCGGGGGCTTCCTCAAATTGTCCAAACCTTGCTGCTACATCTTCCCCGGGGGCAGGGGCGACTCGGCGCTTTTCGCTGTAAATGGCTTCAATATCCTGGTGGATGGGGGCTCCGACAGGAAGTCTTGCTTCTGGAAGCTGGTCCGTCACTTGGACAGGATTGACTCCATACTGCTGACGCACATAGGCGCTGACAATTTACCCGGCATTAATGGACTGCTCCAGAGAAAGATTGCTGAGCAGGATGAGGAACAATCACAGGGGTCCACCACGTATAGTGACTGGATCAAGAACCTTATCTCTCCTGAGTTGGGAGTGGTATTTTTCAATGTGCCTGACAAATTAAAGATGCATGAATCCTCTATGAAGGTTAAAAGGAGCATTGAAGAAGCTTGTCTAACATTACAGTACTTAACCAAACTGGGTATCAAACCAGAACCTCTCAACAGGGTTGTGGGTGCCACAATTGACCCCATCCCATTGTTCCACAAGATGGGAGTTGGGAGGCTAGATATGTACATTCTTAACCCAGTGAAAGACAGCAAGGAAATGCAGTTCCTGATGCAGAAGTGGGCGGGCAACAGCAAGGCCAAGACTGGCATCGTCCTACCAAATGGCAAGGAAGGGGAGATTTCAGTCCCTTACCTCACATCCATCACAGCTCTAGTTGTGTGGCACCCCGCCAACCCGACAGAGAAGATAGTCCGCGTCTTGTTCCCCGGCAACGCCCCCCAGAACAAAATCTTGGAAGGGCTGGAGAAACTGAAACACCTGGACTTCCTCAAATACCCGGTCGCCACGCAGAAGGACCTTTCCGCTGGCGTGGCGACGCCCGTCGTGAAGCAGACCAAGATGAGGCAAAGGACAGACAGCAAAGAGAGCCTCAAATCTTCACCCAAGCCTTCACTGGCCAGGGCAGCAAAGAAGGAGGAACCAGCCGAAGAGACCCCTCTGAAACAGCTCGACGTTAAGACGGAGGAAGTGAAGGAAGACAAGCCAGAAAAGAAAGAGGAGAAGAAGGCAAAATCTGATGTGGAGAAGGCAACAACAGACACGATCAAAACAGAAAAGAAAAAGTTGGTCAAGGAGAAGACCATCAAAAAACACACCAAAGACAAATTGGCCAAATCGGAAGAAAAGAAGGACAAAGAGAAAAAGGAGATCAAAAAGGAGAGGAGGGAAGTGAAGAAGGAAGATGCAAAAAGGGAAGAGAAGAAGGAGGTTAAGAAAGAAGAGAAAAAGAAGGAAAAAGAGGCCAAGAAGGAATCTAAGAAATTCATCAAAGCTGACTTAAAGCCTTTCACACCCGAGGTGAGGAAAACCTTACACAAGGTCAAAGGGCCAGGCAAGAAAATCGACTCCGGTAAAACAAAAGCAGCAAAAGATTCCATCGTGGAACAAAAGAGTGAGCCCACGGCCCCTGATACCCTGAGGACTGAGCAAGCAACCACCCATTTACAGGAGGAGAGATCCATCATGTCATCACCAGAGGATCTGACCAAGGATTTCGAGCAATTGAGAAACGAAGAGGCAGCGATGGTGGAGGCTGTCTCTGAGGAGCCAAGCAAAGGCCCTGTCCCTGTGGAAGGTACAACTCCTTTGGAAGTGGAGACCCTTCCTGATATGTTAGTGCCTAGCCCTCAGCAGGACATGATCATAACACCAGCCGTTACTGACACAAAGGTCCCTCTGGTATCTCCGGATGAAGGGATCAACACGACTGATGTAGAGGGAGAATCACCGCGTGACGAGCAGATAATTGGCCGACCTGAACCAATGACAGTGGAGAGGTTTGAAGATGAAGGTGCGGGAATGGAAGAATCATTGGAAATGAGTGAATTGGAAGAGAAGGTAGTGAGGACAGAGAAGGACAAAGAGAGCTTCATTAAGGATGGTCTAGAAGGTCAATTTGATAAAGAGAAAGACCTCTTTGTTAAGGAACAAGTCAAAACACCGGAAAAACCAGAAAGAGAGGTTGGAAGGAAGGATGAAATGGAGGAAATGGAAAAGTGTGAAAGATATATTGAAACATTGGGAGCAAAGGAGCAGATGGAAGAGAGTGAGGGAGAAGAGGTGGTGGAGAAAGCAGAACTGGAAGAAACTGTAGAAGCTCTAGAAGAAGACAAGAAGGTAAAAATCAAAGAGAAAGGAGTGCTTGATGATGACCTTAAAATGAAACTTCAAGTCAGTGGCAAACTACTCCAGGATATTACTGAAGGTGAAAAGCCTCCAACAGAGAAGAAAGAAATTTCAACCCCAGGCGACAAAGGGGCTGTGGCTAAGGAAGAGCCACCTGCAGCAGCCCAGCCTGCTCCAGCAGGGGTAATGGCCGAAGCAATCTCATACATTCAGGACGAGACAATCCCGGGCTACTCGGAGACCGAGCAAACCATTTCTGACGAGGAAATCCATGACGAGCAGGAAGATCAGATGTCACACCTAAAGTATGAAGTGGACACTTATGACATCTCCGTGCCGGATGACACAAAGTCATTCGATGCGGTCCACGGGATGAAGGAGATGAAGGCTCTGTCGGCGGCTGATATTGGCGTCAAGGGTTTCACCAGAGAGGAGCCTGTGGTCGTTGTGTACCCCTCGGAGATTGTTGCTGCCCCACTTGCTGAGGAGGAGCACATCTCCTCTGCGGCTTCCATCACCGAGTGTGACAAACTTTCCTCCTTCGCTACCTCGGTAGCGGAGGACCAGTCAATGACCTCCGTAACTGCGCCCCAGACTGAGGAGACAGCAAAGAGCTCGCTGCTGTTGGACACCGTCAACAGCATGGCCTCCTCTAGGACTGAAGCCACACAAGGCAGGGATTATGTCCCATCCGCGGGCACGATATCCCCCACCTCCTCTCTGGAGGAGGACAAATACTTTAAATCTCCACCTTCCGAAGATTTCCATCCTGTGGCTGAAGTTGCTAAGACAGACGAGGAGGACTATGAAGACCAGACACCAAATGTAGAGGTCCCAACAAAACTAAGCGACCAATATGCAGCAATGTTTCCAGAAAAGAGTGCACCCGCTCCCTACTTACTGGGTGAATATATCACTGACGGCCAAAGCACTGACTTCCAAAGCACTGAACAGAAACATAAGCCTTCCTTGCATTTTGATGCAGATTTGCCTGAAAGCGATGACAAATGCATCAGCCCAGACGATAGCACGGTGAAAATGGCCTCACCAACTCAGTCAGGGCCAACTAGTGCTGGGCACACACCATTCCATCAGTCACCGGTGGAGGAAAGAACAGACTCTGTTGAGGCAGAACTCCTTGAACAGGTTCCAGACCAAACCACTTTTCACCCTGAGAAACCAGCACTCAGTGAAGACACAACACTACCGAGTTCACAGCAGAGCCCTCTTAGCGACCTGCCAATGAAACCTGAGCTATTCAGAGAACATTTCCTGCCTTATTCACCCATTGTCCTGGACTCTGATGCCTACGAGCCTGAGCTAACTTCAAAAGAGAAAATGCTTCATGAGCAGGAACTGCGAGCGACAGAAAAAATGGAGAAAGACGCATACGAGACTGAACATGCGCCGACTGAGAAACTGGAGAGAGATGTTCAAGAGAAGAAACCTACCCCAGACAAAGTGACAGAAGCAAAAATCGAACCTACAGATACCCGAATACACGAGGAAGAGTTCAGAGAGAAAAAAGTAGATGTTGCAAAAGTTGCGGAGGAGAAGCCCGCCATTGGAGAACAGGCAGCAACAGGAATCCCAGAGCCCAAACCACCAGATGCTAAAGCAATTGTATCAGACATTCAGGAGCACAAATCTGAAGTAATTGATAATAAAGACTTGGAGAAAAAATCTCCTGATACTGAAAAAGCGACGATAGAAGCTGCAGAAAAGCAACTTGCAGATTCCGATACCATGGATAGATTGGAGCCAGAAAAATCACTTATCGACACTGGCAAAGTGGAAAGAGAGGAGTTAGAGAAGAAAATTGAAGATGTTGGAAAAGAGGAAAAAGAAGGTTTGGAAAAGAAACCTGGAGATTTTGGAATAACGGAAAAAGAGGATACAGAAAAGAAACTTGGAGATGTTGGAAAAATAGAAAAAGAGGATACGGAAGAGAAACCTGAGGATGTGGGAAAAGTGGAGAAAGAGGATGTGGAAAAGAAACTTGATGTTGGGAAAATAGAAAAAGAGGATACGGAAAAGAAACCTGAGGATGTGGGAAAAGTGGAGAGAGAGGATGTGGAAAAGAAACTTGAGGATGTGGGAAAAGTGGAGAAAGAGGATGTGGAAAAGAAACTTGATGTTGGGAAAATAGAAAAAGAGGATACGGAAAAGAAACCTGAGGATGTGGGAAAAGTGGAGAGAGAGGATGTGGAAAAGAAACTTGAGGATGTGGGAAAAGTGGAGAAAGAGGATATGGAAAAGAAACTTGATGTTGGGAAAATAGAAAAAGAGGATACGGAAAAGAAACCTGAGGATGTGGGAAAAGTAGAAAGAGAGGATGTGGAAAAGAAAATTGGAGATGTTGAAATAATGGGAAAAGAGGATTTGGAAAAGAAACCTGAAGATGTTACAAAGGTAGAAAAAGAAGACTTGGAAAAAAAAATTGGAGATGTTAAAAAATTAGAAAAACAGGATGCTGAAAAGAAAATTGATGTTGACAAAGTAGAAAAAGAGGACATAGAAAAGAAACCTGGAGATGATAAGATGGAAAAAGAGGATTTGGCAAAAACAGCAATAAATTTGGAAAAGAAAATTGGAGATGTTGGAAAACTGGGAAAAGAGGATTTGGAAGAGAAATCTGAAGATGTTGGAAAAGTAGAAAAAGAGATTTTGGAAAAGAAAATTGGAGATGTTGCAACGATGGAAAAAGGAGACTCAGCAAAAGAGCTATTAGATTTGGAAAATAAACTTGGAGATGTGGGAAAAGTCGAAAAAGAGGATATGGAAAAGAAACTTGGAGATATTGGAATAATGGGAAAAGATGCAGAAAAGAAACTGGAGGAGTTTGGAAAGATGGAAAAAGTTGAAGCTGAGAAAAAAATTATCGAAGCTGAACCAGTGACCAGAGAGGAAACACAACAACAGGCATCCATTGAAAAGGTGTGGGCCGAGGATGTAATGCAGAAGGTGGAAAAGGAGGACTTTGCAAAGAAATCTGATGATGTTGAGAAGATGGATAAGGAGACACCAGAGAAGCAAACTCCAGATGCCATGAAGGGGGAAAAGGAGATTGAGAAAACCAAAGTTATAGAGAAAGAAGAGCTGGGCGAGGATGTGTTAGTGAGTGCACTTGTGGCATCTACAAAACCCGTACCAGACCAGGCACCTGCAGGGGATGCGAAAATGGAGAAGTGTGTACAGGAAAAGGAAGACTTGATGGAAAAAGTGGGTAAAGACATCCCACAAAAGGAAGTCAAACCTGTGAAAGAACAATCAACAACAGAAACATTTCTCTCTGATGTCCCAGGGAAGGAACCTGCAACAAAAGCTGATGAGCGACCAGACAGTTTCAAGTTTGAATATTCTCCAATTGATGCACCAGAAAGCTCCGTGAGTGAGACACAAGGTGTACAAAAGGATAATGCAGAACTATTGTGTGAGACAATCTGTTCTTCAGAAGATGAAGATCTACCTGTGATTACAGAAAGCAAGACAATACTTGCAGCTCAACTACCACCAACCACCGAAAAGGCACCGATGCCAAAAAGCGAGGGAGACCTTTCTGTGCAGTCAACAGTTCCCAAGGACATTTCACCAACAGACTATCCAAGTGTTTCCGTGGATAAGATTACACCTGCAGAAGTAAAGGAACACGATTGGTTACAACCAGATCCTTCTCTACATCTTCAGACTGAAACTGCTACAGAGTCTGGTTTTCCCAAAATGGAAGTGAAATCCGAAATTCGGGAAGCTGAATGCATCCATACTGCAGCAGAGAAGAAAATGGAGAAACTCGAAATATGGGGAAGTGACAGTGTGCGCAGCAGCCCTGAAGGAGAGCAGAAATCTCCTTTGGAGGTTGGGAGCCATTCTGCAAGTGAGACTGAATCAATCAGCTCGCGTACACAATCTGCCATTGAATCAACTCCCTGGGATCCAGCTTCCTACCAATCGCAATATTATTTGGAAAAGGATTCTGCAGTTCCAACGCTGGAATCTTCTTTAACCAAGTCATTTCCACCAAAGGATTCACTCACTGAAAAGGTGGAGACAGGGACTGTAAGCGAACACCAGTATTCCTCCTATGAAGATGAAAAGAGAGAAGCTTCCAGTGAGCTCGATTACTCTTGGACTACTGGGAAAAGTCCTGAATCTGAGCACGTTGGAATGTTTGAAAAGAAACCAGATCTGCCCCAGGAGCCGAAGCCTTCGGTCCCATCTCCTCCCGAACCCACAGTTTCCTGGACTGGCACAGAGCAGCACGTTGCTGCTGTTTCATTTACAGGACGGGTGGCTGAAGAAACAATCAAGGAACCAACTGTGGAAAGCTTCACAACAGGAGAGAAGCAACAGGAAGGTCTTACAGACGACGCTGTGTTTAAAGACAGGGAACAATCCCTGGAGCAAGAGGACATGTATCCTCCTCCTGGTGGGTATGAGTACACAGCTATTTTGAGAGAGAGTGAGGCTGAGAGTTCCAGCAAGTCAACGCACCATTCACTTGAAGCGTTAGGAGATCCATTGTTGCTGTTCGATTCCCAGAAAGAAACTAGTCCCCATCCTGTCACAGAAGCAGACTCCAGGACCACGCTGGAAGATATTCCATCAAAATCCCCTGACACTGGCAGGAAAGCCTTCACCTACGCAGAGATCGATGAGAAAGTCACTGCTCTAGGTCTTGAAAACCTGGCAAAGTCTCAGAGGGAAATGGAATCGAAAGGTTTCGACTATCTCTCCCAGGAGAGAGAGCTGCCCTTCGAAATGGCCTGGGACGCTGGAAAGGGCATAGCACCCGCACAAAAGGATCTGTCACCTTGTAGCTTTTCAGCAGAGGAACCGACAACGCAGTCTCCGCTTTCGGAAGGTGAGCTGAGATCTGAAGGGTCGGTTCACTATACAGAAATTCCGGGCCTGCATGGACCTCCATCTCCAACGTTGAAAGAAACCCCGTTGAGTGTGTTGGGACAGGATAAAGGCGGGGAACTCAGTGAGTCGTCAGTGGTAGCTGAGAAGGACGGACAAACCAGAACAGACTCAGTCCATCATCCTGCTTGGCTCGAAGAGAGAGAGAGCCCAGCTCAAAGCATCGCAGAGTCAAAACACAGGTCCACCCCATCTCTGCCTTATACCGAGATCTCCCAATTAGACATCAGTGCTTTGGGGAGCAGTGTCGAATCCACATCGATAAGGCCAAGGGAGCCAGATTCCAATGTCCTGGGCTATTACGAGAAGGAAGTTGACGAAAGCAGCAGTGACTCGGAGTTAGAGAAAGGCGCCAAAGAGAAATCCGAGAAAGAATCTCCATCAGGCAAATCTCACCAAGAGGAGGAGCGGGGCACTTCCTACACGGAGATGCAGGAAGTAGGTAGGGTCGCTCCGTGTCCCAGTGTTGACCAGCAGCCCTGGGCCCAGACTCTGAGTACAGTGGGTAGTGCCTGCCAACAAGACGATGGTGAGGAGACCCAGAAGGAGCAGCAGTTACCAAAGTCCGAGAAAGAGCAGTTCACTTTGAACCGTGAGGAAAAGGACATCTGGTGCCCCAGCGATCCCGCGAGCTTCTCCCATGGGCTGGATACTCAGGGCCGCGACATAGGGCATCAAGAGCAGTCCAGGGCCCGGCTGGAAATGTCCCCCTTGGCAGAGCCTGAGCGCACTGTGCCACCTGAAGAGGTAGGGAAAGATCCCGATAAAGCCAGACTCCAGGAGGGACAGTCTGCGGAAAAGCAGCTGATGCCAGATGCGTGCGTTCATAGTCAGGATCAGGAATCTCCCGGAGTTATTCCGCACTCTGCACCCACCAAGCCATGGACAACTGAATCCGAACAATCTCGCACTGACCCTGACAGGGTAAAACATTCCGGGCCTCCATTTGAATACTCCTCCTTAATGGAAGAGAGAGCGTTCTCAGGAGCGCTGTTACAAGACGGCGGGATAAAGGATGAGTACTTGGAGGTGTCGCCCAAAGGTGAATCTCAGACGTTACCCCTGAGTCCATTCCTGGAGAGTAAACCGTTCCCACCGCTAGCTCCGGCAGAGCTGAGCAGTGAAAGCTTGTGGAAGGAAACTTCAGCGGCTTCCTGTGCCTCAACTCAGCCCCAACAAGACTCAGCATCCTCCCAGCAGCCTCTCTCCCCTTCTGGTACCCCCTTGCTGCTGCCAGGAACCCCCAGTGAAGCCAAGGGCAGGAGCCTGGATGAGGTTTCTCCCCTGGTTCCAGCGGGTGAGGCAGTCTCCCAGCCTGTGGAAGCTGAGGACCCTCAGCCTCTGTCTGTAGAGCATGGCTCGGCCTATCTGTGCGACATTGAAGACTCCACACTGTCCTGCAGGGTGGAGTGTCACAGGTCAGAGGCCCCACCCTCCGCCCCTGAATCCAAACCAGAGAAGGGAGCGGTAGCTTCCGACACCAGGCAGCCACCAAAGGAGCAAGCGGTCTCCGAAACGGCGCTGGCTCAGCCACTGACCCTGTTCCAACCTCCTCCCCCAACTCAACACAGCCCAGCCACCAGCAACGGCCCGACGGAGATGAGCTTCGGTCCCCTGTTGGCGGCCGGCACTCCGGAGAAAGACCAAGACTCCTTTAGCACCTCCGCACTGTCGGACGAGAAGAGCAGCCCGGGTTCCGAGCTCGGCAAGTCCTGTTCCGAGGATGAGATGGAGTGCCTGGTGCGGCCGTCCTCTCTAACCTCCGCCGACCAGAGCTTCCGGCCATTTTTGCCAGACGCCCAGAGGGGCAGGATGGCAGGTGACCAGGGGGACGCTGCCCATGAGCTGGAGGGATGCCCGGGGGTGATGTCTGACCACAGGTTGGCCTTCACCTCGGGTGAATACAAGCACCAGAAGGATGAACTTTCACCCTCGTTCATCAACCCCAGCCCCCACGAGCTGTCGGACGATGATGATGGCCACTCCCAGGATGATGTCCGTACCTCTGTCCAAAAGCACTGCACCCCCCAGCCCTTAGGCAGTCATGTGACCCTGGGCGAGGAGACCCCACCCACCTCAGGCAGTGAATCGTTCCCCTTGAATTCGGACTCTGACGTCCCACCTGAAACAGAGGAGTGTCCCTCCATCACCGCCGACGCCGCCATTGACTCTGATGAGGATGCGGATTACCTTCCCGTCGATAAGACCACCAGCTCGGCTCACCATTCGTCCGCGCGGCCTGCCCTCGACCCACCACCTGCTCCCCTGATGGACCCTCAGCCTCACCCTCCGCAGCCCGACGTCTGCATGGTCGATCCCGAGGTCCTGGCCAACGAGCAGAACATCAGCAAGGCGGAGAGATTGCTGAAGAAGGACATGAAGGACAAAGTGAAGAGCACGAAGAAAATGATGAACAAGTCAAAGTCGGCGTCCCCTGGGCGGAAAGCAGACTCAAAGGGGAAGCAGACTGCGGCCCCAGCCAGACCGTCCCCAGCAAAAGACTCGACGGAGAAATCACCAAAGGCAGCGTCGACAAAGAAGAAGGAGAAAGACCCGTCCGATAAAGTCCGAGCCTCCCGAGCGGGTGATGTTCACTCGTCCCGGGTTGATGACCGTGATGACATCTCCAGGTCTAGCCAGCCCAGCACTGGCAAGGCCATGGTCAATGGGATCAAGTCCAATTCAGGTGAGAAACCCCTGGGTTAAACAGTGAGTATTACAGCCCAGCACTGGCCAGGCAGCGCAGGGATAGCTTTAGTGTGTTTGCTTCACAATCACAAGGTCCTTGGCTCAGGTCCTGCTCTTGAGGCCTAGGCTGACGTTCCTGTGTGGCACTGGGAGAGAGCAGCACTGTCCCAGGAGCCTGTTTTCAGGTGAGATTTTTAACCAAGGCTGCTTCTGCCGTCACCAATGTTTAACCCCCAGTCAACATCCCAAACATAGATGACCTGGTCCTTACTGCACTGTAGCTTGTGGGAGTTCACTGAGTGCAAGTCTTTCCTACATTACAGCTGTGTGACTGCCTTGTATAGCTGCTGCTTGCGAACACAAGCACTATATCAAAGGACCAAAGCAGACATTGCTGAAAAAGCTCAGCAGGTCTGGCAGCATCTGTGGAGAGAAAACCGTTAACGTTTTGGATCCAGTGTCCAGTTCTGAGGATCTGAAATGTTAATTCTGTTTCTCTCTCCACAGATGCTGCCAGACCTGCTCAGTTTCTCCAGCACTTTCTAATTTTAGGTAACATTCTATTTGGCTCCTTCTGTGTTAGCGTTGGAAACCAGGGTCAGAGTGGAAACCTGGAAACAGGTCAATGGCTGGACATTGGTAAAAAGTGAATTTCTCGCCCCTCTCACCACCTCACAATTATCACTCACTTATATGTCCACTCCCAACTTCCTATTCTCAAAAGCTCAGCTTCTACATGAGTGAGTACGGTAGGTTAGGTCAATCAAGTTGAGCTATAGGTCAGATCTGATGGTCTACATGTCCATTCAGCCCATCGAACCTGCTCTGCCATTCAATAAGATCATGACTGATCTGACATTCCTCATTTCCACTTTCCTGTCCTTTCCCTGTAACTCTTGATGCTCCAACTGATTGGGAATCTCTCTATCTCAGTCTTAAAGCTCTCTCTGTGGTAAGGAGTTCCCAAGGTACTCAACCCTCTGAGAGGAGAAATTTCTCCTCATCTCCACCTTAAAGTGGTGCTCCTTTGTACTGAGACTATGCCGTCTGGTCCTAGGCTGTCCCATGAGGGGAAGTGGGTGACACCTAATTTTCGAACAGTGACGTCTGGTTCTGTATTCTGCACTGTCTCCCCACCCCCTTTGGGATTTGCCTCTGGATGTTCCCTTCTGATACGTAGGAGTAGTCGGTTCAGAGCTCTGTGCCCATTGCTTAGTTAAGTGTTGACTGCTATCTCAGACAGGTGCGGGGCCCACATCACAATGTCTAAACGCTTCTTGGGTCCTTTGACAGCTTCCGCCAACATCAAGCCCAGCTCCGGAGTGCCCCCAGGCCCTCCAGTGTACGTGGACCTGGCCTACATTCCCAACCACTGCAGCGGGAAGAATGTAGACCTGGAATTCTTCAAACGTGTCCGATCCTCCTACTACGTGGTGAGTGGGAATGACCCCGGAAGTGGGGAGCCGAGCCGAGCTGTACTGGATGCCCTTTTGGATGGAAAGGCCCAATGGGGGAGCAATCTTCAGGTGGGTACCTACCATTGACATCATCTTTCTGACCCCTCTCCGAAACAATCCATCAAATCCCAGTCTCCGCCAAAACCTCCCAGTCTACTTCATATGACCCATCGGCATATCCCTCTATTCCTGTCTGCCTCATACAGTTAAGAGGAAGTTAGATAAATATATCAAAACTATTTTCCCCTCTACTTACTTACTATTGGAGCGAGTTCCAAATTTCCACCACTCTCTCCCTCCCCCTGATTTCCTGACTGGGTTTATTAGTTAAAAATCACAACACCAGGTTATAGTCCAACAGGTTTAATTGGAAGCCCACTAGCTTTCGGAGCGACGCTGTGACTGTCTTGTATTGATGGTGTATAATTCTGCTTTCCACATGCGTGGAAATATTTTTTCTACTTTTCATACGAAGAGGTAAATAAAGAATTCCATTCGGTCGTGCGTCATTACCTTTTTATTTGTTTAGGGGATGAGGGCTAGGCCGCATTTATTGTCCAAGCTTAATTGCCCAGAGGGCAGTTGAAAGTCAACCACATTGCTGTGGGTCTGGAGTCACATGTAGGCCAGACTAGGTAAGGATGGTAGATTCCTTCATTAAAGGGCATTAGTGAACCAGTTGGATTTCTCCTGATAATCAGCAATGGATTCATGGTCATCATTAGGCTCTTAATTCTACATATTTATTGAATTCAAATTCCAACTGCCATGATAGGATTCAAACCCAGCTCCCCAGAACTATTACAATAGAACCTGTTACTAACTGAAATGCTTGTGGAAGCCACCTTCAAAAGAAACCTCTTCCCCTTAAATCCCTCCATCCTCTAGCCCTGCAACTGAGATATTTGTGCTCCCCCAACTGTGGTCTCTTTGAGCATCCCCTTTTTAATCATTCTGGCATTGGCTCTATGCCCTCAGTAGCCTGGGGCCTGAATTCAGGAATTCCCTCCATTCCTCCCTCCATCCTTTACAACACTCCCTTAAAAATCTGCCTCTTGTTGATGACCATCTGGCCCAGTATCTCCTGATGCATTAAATATTGGTTTGCAATGCTCCTGTTGCAAAGTGCTTTGCTGTCTCAAAGTCGCTGTGTAAATACATGCTGTTGTTGTTGTGAAAAGGCAACACTCTGCCCAATCAGAGTCAACTTGCCGGCCAATCAGCACCATTTTTCTGCTGTAATGTAAGTTGTTGAGTTTGAAATTTGGCATTCTTGCCTTTCGTCCTGACACGCACAAGATTTTGGCAATGTCTCTGTCTTTTCAGTGAGACTCGCCTTCCGTGCTGCAAAGACACTATTTTGTTTGCACTTCTGTGACAGGGGGACTTTGTTACTCTGTTCTAGGTGACGCTAATACCGACCCACGACACAGAAGTGACACGGGAGTGGTACCAACAGACCCATGAACGGCAGCAAGAGCTAAACATCATGGTGTTGGCCAGCAGTAGCACAGTGGTAATGCAGGACGAGTCGTTCCCAGCGTGCAAGATTGAATTCTGAGCTCCCCCATCTCCAGTCACCCTGCTTGCCAACCTATGAAGGAACCCTGCTTTGTCATTCCCTTCTCATCTTCCTACACTAATTTTTCTTTTTAAACTAAAGTTAAAAGTGCATTTTAAGGCTAGATTTGCAGCTTAATTTTAAGGAAAGGAATCAAAATGAGTGTGACAGTCTCCATGAAGAGGGGACGAGTTTGGAGACTGATTTGCTACTAGGGGAATCCTTTTACTGTGGATCATCCAATAGACGTTCCTGTTTCTGCACATTGAAGATTGGAGCTGGGACGCCATTGGAATAATTAGTTTTATTCTACATTCATTGCATGGTTTCATAGAATTGGAAGGTCATCTGGTTAACTTAAGATGATTGTCAGGTCTTGCCTCCAAGTGGACAGTGTCTAAATTGATGATTATGTTTGCAGGTTAAGGGGTTTTGAGGAACTTACTTTTAACAGTGCATTTTGTATGAAAGGAAAATGTCGCATTCTAGGCTCAGACAAAACCACACCTTCCATTTCCAGAGCAGTGTCCAAACTGTTCTCTACCCTCGAACTTCGGTCAGTTCAAAAGCAGGTGATGAAAATGCGTGAGGTGGGGGGAGGGGGGGTGGTGGTGGCAGCAAATGCAAACAGGCAGTTCGTAGAGGAGAGCATTTGATGCAAGGAGTTGGTATGGCAACTGAAACTGAGAGACAATGTTCAAGAGTAACACTGGGATTCAGATTGAGCTGGGTGGAGATTAAACGGGCCATTTCCTGGTATTGTGCAGTTCTTTCGTTACAAAGTGTTAAATTATTTTTTCTATCCGTTGTCCAAAATTCCCTTAAAAGCGGGGACGGATCGTGTCCTGGGATGATCTATGCAGGGAATGCTTCCATGTGTGTGGAAGCCTGTCAGACATTCAGGCATCTTTGGTGTTTGCTGTGAGTTACAATGCAAATTGTAACAAGACACATGAGCAATAGATACTGATTTATACTTAAAGAGACAGAATCCTTTTTTTGTAGCAGTCACCTCAAGCTGGACATCAAAGACTACACGAAATACAAATGCAGAGCTTGGACTAAAGATCAATCCACTTAATTTATAGCTATAGCATTATTTTAAATTGTTTGAGTTGTGTAAAGAAATTGTGACTTTGGAACTGAGAAATTACTTTTAAGGGGGTTTTGTTTCAAGTGTTAAATACAGCCTATCAAAGCTTAAAAAAAAGGACCTGTCTCTTTAAGAAGGCAATATCTGATTTTAAATAGTATTTCTTAAAATTATCAATCTTTAAGCACACACACTTCAATGGGTAGATTCTGATCACACTGTTTGGGTGTGCTTTAGAAAGGCTAGTGATGATTCCTGAATGTGTGTGTGTGTGTATACGCTTCCCAACAGAAATCCTCAGTGTGAGATTATTGTCAAAAACATTTGAAGCTTGCTGGACTGAGCAGAACACATCACTGATGGAATGTATTGTGTGCTTTGCTAACCAATAAACAAAGTGTATAAAACAGTGAGTTATATCATAGTGAGCTATGGTGCAGGGGATCACTGTTACAGTTACATTTCAGTGTAACACGTCTGGAGCTGCATTTCAGTGACGTCCCTGTTTAACCATTAATTCAAATCTTACCCATGGTTTTTCATGGGGCAATTCTGCTTCTTCTGCAAAATGAGAATGATGTCTTGATGTTGACAATGTTGCTTTGAGCCAAGTGTTAAGGTCTCACTGGACCTACCCCCCACTCCTGGCAGTGGTCATGATCCCAGTGACAGAGCGATCGATGGACAATTAGACCACTGCATGATGTACGAGATCAGGGTATTGTGACCATACAGCTCCCCATTTTGAGTAGCGGGACGTAATGATGACGGCGGGGGGGTAAAGTTGGATATTGCCTTTTTAACAAACCAAAGCAAGTGCGAGGAGCCTCCATTGTGCTTAAATATCAGGTGTGGTTGCCTTAGACATTAGGATGAATGTAGCTAATTAATGCACTACAGCTGCAGCAATGCAGAGCTGGGACTGGCTGTGTTGTTTTTGTGTTGCCAATTTACTGCGCTCTGTTCATGGGCATGTTACGGGGCAGTGTGATCCCCCCCCATCGAGGTTGACTGTCCATTTCAAGGAAGTTTTTTTTTTGTTGAGTAATTTCTTTAAATTCCCACAAGAGGTTCAAACTGACAGTGGAGGGGACCAAACCTATAATAAACTCTAACTTAAGGGAAGAGACATACTGTGATAAAATTGTGCAGTTTAGGGGAGAGACTCCCTGGCAGTAGGTTGAACAAGTCTTTGGTTTTGTTATTGTTTTCAGTAGATTCATGTAGCTATGTAGGTGTTCATTTTTCCAAGCACATCCTTACGGCTGCTTTCAGTCAATCACAATTTTAACCAGAGCCATTGACATTTTGTTTTTCCTATTGCTTCTCACCTATTACCAGTTCTAAGTTCCATCAGGTGATGGCTAATTCTACCCAGCACTGAGTCCCTTGAACAGTAGATTAGTCAGTAATTACACTGCAGACTGAATCCCCTCTGGATACATCTGTTGTCAAAGTGATAGATGCGCAACATAATAGAGGCTGTTTTCCTTAAGCACCATCACTCGAAGCTAGCTGACAATGAGCAGCTCCCAAACAACTGAAGTAACAACAGACAACCAAGTTACTCAGTCACACTGCAGGAGCCAGATCGTCCAATTAGTCTGGCAAAATATTTTTGGGGAGCATGGGGGCTTTTTTACCCTGTGTGAACATGCTTGTGTGTGTGTGTGTGTGTTTTCCCTTCAGTGTCAAAGCTAATAAAGTCAAATGCCCATTTCTCAAATAAAAAGAATACTGTGGAAAAGCCAAACTGAAAAAGAAAGAGACAAGCAAAAGGGTAGGATTGAAAACAGTAACAGAAGGTGCTGGAGAAACTCAGTGGGCCTGGCAGCATCTGTGGAGAGAAAGAGTTAATGTTTCCAGTCCAATATGATTTCTTCAGAACTAAGTTCCTTGCACTCTGTGTGAGTTGGTGACACAGTCCATTAATTATATCTGAGACTAACTCACTGCCGGATACATCTGAAGAGTTGTATCAGACCCAAAATATTACCTCTGTATCTGCCTTCACATTCTGTTTTCATTTTGGATCTCTGGCATCCACAGTACTTGGCTTTTATTATGGGATTGTGATGAACTCCAGTGCCTGTTTGTAACTGGAGCACAGGAATTGAGGCAATGTGTTGGTTGTGTTAAGCACAATTTCTCAACGCACATGATTTCGCCTTGTGTATAGCGGAGGGAGATGTCGAGGACCCAGGTCATTCCCTGTGTGTGTGTGTGTGTGTGTGTGTGTTGGAAGCGGGTTGGTTTGTACGTATAACGTGGGTTTGTATATATTTAATGTATGTGCATCTAGGCAGCTCAGTAGGATGATAATGGAATGTCCCTAGCATCCTATCTCAAGGCACATACATTTGCACTTGGGAGGGTCTTTAAGACAGTGTGCAAACATCTGTAGTTTAGCCTGTGTTGGGTGAGTGTATAATGTAACACATTAAAAAGTGAAGATGTATTGTACTGGATCTGTCCAAAACCAGATCAGTGTTTGAGAGTGAAGTCCACAGATTGAACAGATTGGTTTGTGCTGTTGTTTGCCATCCATTCTTTTTTTTCAAACTGTTAGTGCCGTCCAAAATTGAATGAGAATTTAGTTTAGCCGAAGAAGTATGCAAAGTCTGTTTTGATCTGATATTGTTTTTTTCTCTTCTCTCGTAAGCATGTTAAGCAAGTTGTACTGTTAAGAGGCATGTGATAGTAAGCATGGAGAGGAAAGCATTTGAAAATGTGCATTTGATGCCAGTGAGTTGGCATTTCTCCAGTCGACAGCTTTTTCACTTCAGAGAACAGCACTGACACTGAAATAGACAAAGGATTGTGGACTAGACTTTCCACAGTGACTGTAGCACCAGGAATACGGACTGCTTTCTCTAATATCCATAATCTCCTAATCCATAGGAGAGCAACAATTCCTTCGTGCACTACTTCCCTCCAGATTACCCACCACCTTGTTCTGGAATCCTTAAATCCTCCCCTCACCCCCAAGACATGTAGGACTTCACCATCTTGTGTGAACATGGGGAAAGTGCAGAACATAAAAAGATACTAAAGGGAATATTGTTAGTGTTGGCTCATTTATAAATTGTGAGAAACATAAAGGATTTTTTTTCTTCTTTTAATATGTTTACTTTGTTATTTTAAGATCCTGTCCTCAAAAGGACTGGACCAGCACTTTTTATTGTGACAGTGTTATAATCCTATTTCTTTGGTCCAAAATCTTACGTATGTTTGACCGTGACATTCTGCAACACCAATTATTCATCATTAGATTATAGGAGACATAACTGAGGTCCAGAGGGAGATCAGTACTCGTGAAGCGTAATTTATAATTTATTTGTCTTGTAGATTATATCAGTGTTTTATATAGATTTATAGTTTGTTAATTTATAAGCACAACTCTAACCAGTATTGTAGCTGTAAGATGACATGTTTACATAGAGTTCATTTGCACTCCATTTATATAGAGGCTGTGCCTTTTCATATGGGCCCATTTGCATTTATATTTTGATTTCTGAAGTCAGAAAGACAATGGAACAAAGTTTCTTCATTTTTATTGCAAATTCATTTTCAGTTTAAAGAAAGTTGCTGAACTTATTTCTAGTTGAGCATGAGATTTTTCCGGAACTTATCTTTCTGATGAAGCCTCATTTTCCATCCCTCCAATTCCAGGAGATTATTGACACAAATCCTGAAAACTCGTGATTTGGTTGTGATACATTTGATTCTTCCATTGTTTTCATTCTCACTGATGGAGGAAAGGCCGCTAGGTTTATCACTTTCACTCCCCTCTCAGCCCCTCCACCTTCTCTATCAGCGACTCTTCACCCATTCCCTGTCGTCTTGCAGCCCATCTACGCACACTCCCAGCATCGAGTTGATCCACCTGTAAATCTCCATATTCTGTTTGTCAAGGAACAAAGTTCTCCCACAATATTCTTTCCAATTCTGCATCAACTTATTCCATCCCAACCCATAGTTACCAGATGTTCCCAGAACCTATCCATAGAGAACATCTGTGTACTGGGACCAGCTCAGCCTAAATCGAGTCTTCTAATGTCCAAACTGTTGTCAACCAGATGTCAACCTCACTCTTTAATAAGTCCTTAGCACTCTGGGACTAAGAGTTCTGCAGTGTTTCCATTTCCAATCTTCAAAAGTCTGTCAATCAACTTGCCTTTCTTCATGTCTTTGTGGCTATCTTCTTCATCTTTTGTTTCCTCATCTTTGTTATGGGGTGCCAGTGAAGGTACATATTGACTCCATTCAGTTACATGTTATTTCAAGCCCTTCCCCAGAGGGAAGTGATTGTTTTTATCTGATTCCTGTACGACGTTCAGTTCTGACAACCCAGTCGTCGCCACATCAACTCGCAATTGTTGAGAAAATTCCACTTAATATTTCAGGGGGCTGGTGGAGAGGATATTTCATAATCGCTTCTTCATTTCTGTAGGTAAAGAGCTTAATTTGATGAGATTCAAGGAGGAGGTAACAAACAGGAGGATCAGGGAAGTGGGCAAATTGGGATCAGGAGAGAGTTGGGGAGTGGAGGTTGAAGAGAGAGAGTTGTAAGTGTTGGCAAGCCTGAAAGGTGGTCAAGATGTTCAATGCAGAACGATAGAACAAGAAAAGCTTAATTGGACAACTTTTCAAAGAACTAGCACAAGTGTGAATGGCCTTGTGTTGCTGTATCATTCTGTAATTGGATAACTAATCGCAAAATCTCTTGAAAGCTGTTCTCAAACTTCCAGCCATTAGCTGGACAGATAAACCAAAGCTGAGATATTGGACTAGTATCTTTGTAGAACAGCTGCTTCTTCAGAGACATTTTCAGAATTTGGTTTTTGGCCTTTTTTTTAGACAAAAACAATAAACAATTTGAAGAGATCCAGAAATAATTCTGAGATAGACAGTGGCCACTTCAGAAGGTGCAGTGATTTCGATCAGATAATGCTGTCTCAATCTTCCGGAGTATGGGAATTTTATCTCTTCCTCCCATTGGACCAAACGTAAAAAGGAAACAGGAGAAGGGCATGGGACTAGGAGTTAGAGTGGGGTAGGCACTAATACACAGACCCAATGTCTCTGACTGCACTCCCTCTTCACCATTCTTAATCTTTTATCATCCTTTTTATTTCAGAAACTAGAAGCCCTTTAAGTTTTACTGTGTTAGCTTAATGGTATGACCTTAACCCATTCACCCCAGCCTAGTGAACAAATATAATGCTGCAGTATCCCAATCAATCACCCAAAGAATTCTGTCGCACTCTGGACTTTGCCAAGTCTGCCTGAATGCTGAAGGCCAGTATTATTGAATAGACCAGCAACAGTGAGGAGAGCCCTCCACTGATCTTCAAAAGATGTTTCCCCCCACCCCACCCCGAATATTTGCTAGATTTCCCGAGCCCCTGACGTTGGGCATCGTGTATGATGTACAAACTTCAACTTTCTGTTCGATTGTGTAGATAGTGAGCTGAACTGGTGCTGCCTGCTGGTACATTCACAAAGATTTCACACTGTTTACACAGCAATAAAGTTAATGAGCATTACTCAAGGGAATTAAGAAGCAGGTTTTTGTGAATCTTGTCAAACGCACCATAGAGTATCCTTGCCCTGGCATTAGGACAAACCTCTTGCTTGCTGCCATCTTATTAGGGTGGTCCTACTCCATTAATCTATTCCAGTGGCAGACAATGACCTTAAATTGGGCTTGGTCTGCTTTCGTCTTTTTAAAATCTTGTTCCTCTTCATTAACCATCTCAAAATCTTGTATGTTGCTGACTCCAACACGAGCAGCCTATCCTTCCTTCCCTCAGAAAGTAAGAGTGACTTTTATTTAACTTTTTGACTGTGTATTCTAACAGTATTAACCAAAAGGAATCCAAATATTCATCATTTATTAATATGTGCCCTTATCCTAGTTCCTACAATGCTCATTAAAATCAGAATTGTTTTTTTTTTGGGGGGGGTGAGAAGGGAGAACGGTAGTCAAAATTAATGTTGACCATTACTTGCTGCTTGTGCGACTGAATTATTTGCAAAAGAAAACATAAATTTTTTTTAGGACCAGGGTCCAGCTGTTTATAAACTACTGATTCCTTATTGAAGTCTTGCCTGACTAGTTTCTGCTTGCAGTAAGCTAGTCACCACACTTGAATTTAAAAAGTCAATCCCTTTGTGTCTCCAACCATGTCATTAATCTTCCAATTTCAAAGGCTAATGATGCACTATTTCTTTAGAGATGAGATGGATGCCACAGCGAACATTTCTGAAAGCACCGAACACATGTCAACTGGGTCTTCCCAGTGTGTTTTCAAACTTATATATATGTGAAAAAGCTATTTGATTTAATTTCAATATTTTAAAAAATTTCCATTGAGCCCTTTCATTTTAGCACAGACAGGTGTCAAAACCGAACGTACTGAAAAAATGAACAAAACAGATGTATATGTGAGTTTAGAAACTGGCACAGGGTTTATTGTGAGCTAAAGAATATTGACCTCTCGCCATTTGTGTTTACTGTCTCTTAACTGTCTCTTAACTGTCAATAAATCAGCCCCTGTTATCCCGTGGGAGCTACAATAAGCTAAATTCAGTGCATTTCCACTTTAATGTTTCAGTTGGAAGTTCAATGGGAGAGTTCAGGGTTTTTAAATTTGGGGAGGGGGGGTAGAGAGAATTGTATTTCTGCAAAAATTTTAAAAAAAATGCCGGTCAAACTCTTGAGAGTTAATACAATGATAATACATTCAGGACACACCCCTGTTTAGAATAGGACATTGGGAATTTAATTCAAACTTTTTAAGGAAAAGAGACCTCTTGCTTGTTTTTTGCATGTGACATTTATCCCTACGTTATATTCCTGTATGTAATAGTTTAAGAAAAAAAATTTGAAAAAAATATAAAAAGCAACTTGTCTTAACTGTAATCAGATGGACTTGTAAAAACATCTTGAAGCTTTCCTCCTTTCAGTTTCATGGTGTAAGAACAATTCTGTAGTGACCATTTCTCTGCGCAATATTAATATTTAGTTCAGAATTTGTGTGCAATATTCTGTATCTCTTAATCGCGAACTACTGAAATTTATTGTAAAAGGGAACAGTCTGATTATCGCCAATAAAAAAAAGTACATCTATTAAAACCTTGTTGTGAGGCTGTTTCGGTGTTTCTTCAGTAGCTTCAGTCCTTAGATTAGATTAGATTAGATTACTTAGTGTGGAAACAGGCCCTTCGGCCCAACAAGTCCACACCGCCCCGCCGAAGCGCAACCCACCCATACCCCTACATTTACACCTTACCTAACACTACGGGGAATTTAGCATGGCCAATTCACCTGACCTTTGGACTGTGGTAGGAAACCGGAGCACCCGGAGGAAACCCACGCAGGCACGGGGAGAATGTGCAAACTCCACACAGTCAGTTGCCTGAGGCGGGAATTGACCCCGGGTCTCTGGCGCTGTGAGGCAGCAGTGCTAACCACTGTGCCGCCCATAACAGATGTGACAGATGGGTTTCAATCTCGCCTCCCACCCTGCCTTTGATTTCTCTCTATGATGTGGAAGTGCCAGTGATGGGCTGGGGTGGGTAAAGTCAGAACCTTCCCCTGCCACTGCAAGAATTGCAAAGCTTGCACCCACACCTCCCACCAAACCCCCCAACTCCTCACCACCGTCCAAGGCCCCAAAGGAGCCTTCCACATCCATCAAAGTTTCACCTGCACTTCCACACATGTCATTTATTGTATCCATTGCTCCCGATACGGTGCCCTCTACATCAGGGAGACCGGACACCTACTCGCAGAGCACTTAAGAGAACATCTCCAGGACACCCGTGCCAACCAACCCCCACCACTCCATGGCTGATCACTTCAACCCCCCTCTCACTCTGCCGAGGACATGCCACTCCCTAACCACCCAATGCCTGGAGGAAGAACATCTCATCTTCCACCTCAGGACCCTCCAACCCCATGGCATCAGTGTGGATTTTGCCAGTTTCACCAGGGCTTTGTATAATGGCAGCATAATCTCTGCCTCCATCTAGATATAAAGACTACATCTCATTAAGTTTCTTGATTATTTTCTGCTTCTGTTCATCAGCTGGAATAACACTAAGATTTTTAGTCTTACTTGGGATTGGATTAGGAATTCTGGAACTGCAGTTTCCCGTGACAGTTGAGCCAGTGTGTAACAGAGTGCGTCACACTGTAACTGAACTCCAAAAAGCAAGAGAGATCTCAGCTCCTCATTTCTCAGGAACTGCTGTGCTCTTCCAGCACCACTAATCCAGAATCCTCATTTCTCAGTCCTGCCCATGGTGTGGATGAGATGGGGAGACAGGAAGCTCCATTGCACAAACAGCTGCCAATGTTCACTGTCTGAGCTCTGACAAGAACAAACAAAGAGGAAATGCTGGAGAAACTCAGCAGATCTGGCTGCATCTGTGGAGAGAGAGAATCAAGAGTTAACATTTCGACTCCTGGTGTGACTCCTCTTCAGAACTTGAATTGGTACCTCAGGACTAGTTAATTCTATTGCTCTCTCCGCTGATGCTGCTAGACCTGCTGAATTTCTCCAGCACTTTGTATGCCTTTGATTCAGATCACCAGCATCTGCAGTATTTTGCTGGTACTGGGATGTGAATGACTTCTGTCTGGACACCGCACAACAGTCAACAGACAGGAGTGTTCCCTCCCAGTCGGAGAGTACTTCAGCGGTCTGGGACATTCGACCTCGGACCTTTAGATGACCATCCTCAAGGTGGACTTCGGGACAGCCAAAAGCAAAAGTGGCCGAGCAGAGGCTGGTAGCCAAGTTCAGTACCAATGGGGACGGCCTCAACTGGGACCTTGGGTTCACGCACACTACAGGTGACCCCACTATATATACACATACAGACACACTCCTGCCGATCCTCTCATACACAAGCTCTCTCATATGTTCAGACATACCTCCCATACTCTCACACACATATCTTCTCACATATTTCTACCCCCTTACACTCAAACTCACACACGTAATGCACACTCTCACAGACACTCATAACCCCTCATACATGCACGCAGATACATAAGTTTGTGGGGTGAATTTGTACTTGCAGAATTACATTTTATTTTGCTCATAAACTGCACGAATCTATGTTAAGATTCTGTAAATCCGTTTTTTTAGATTAGAATCAGTCTGAACATTGGGGCACAGACAGCCTCACACAGGGCCTCTCACACCTTCAATGCATTATCTGGGCCGACATCGCACCTATTGTTAAAGTTCACTTGAGAATGTAACTTTAAAAAAGTTTTGCAATTTACATATGAAAGGACTGAAACCAACATGGACATTCTAAAAGATGAGACACTTAATAAACAATCCGGGTCTTTTTCAATACATCATTTCAGTTACATCACACCTTAAACTTTTGCTATAAGTTCTGTGTCTTACAATCTTATACTCCACAAGGAGCAGTGCTCAGAAAGCTAGTGCTTCCAAATAAACCTGTTAGACTATAACCTGGTGTTGTGGGATTTTTGACTTCTGTCAGGTTCCAGTGCTCGATGGAGATGAAGGGGTTAAAATGGGTTTGTGGGGAAGGAGTTGGGGGAGGAAAGAGAACAGATCTGGACAAGTTCCCACACTCTGCAGAGAAACCGGAGAAGATCCGGTCATCCCGTTTGCCGTATTAGAGAAATACTGTCGTCTTTTGTGGTGCATCAGATGAGGCTTATTATTCCATCTCCACTCTGTACAAACAGCTTAATGTTATAACAGGAAAGGAGACAAACATCCCCAAAATGTTTGCTCAGTCACAGGCTCTGACTGCACTTCCAACAAACTAATATTCATTCCAGATGACAATGGTATAATCTCCCTCAGTGAAGAGTGGGGGAGGGGGGGATGTTGGGGAGGTGTGTGTCTGGCTGTTGGCTGGCCAGGAGAAAGTTTTCTGAGGAGCTTCAGTTGGAGACAGTGCTGGCCATCACTGAATGGTCTACCAATTACATCATGCGATGACTCATAGAGATTTTTTTAAACACACGCGGAGAGGGGACAGGATTGTCATTCATTCCCAACAATAGGCCTGCTGAAGAAAACAGGCATTGTGCTGCAGTGAGGGAGCTAACTTAGTGAAAGGAAGGAGGCTCTGTCTGAGGGCACAGAACGAACGATGCTAACAATCTCCCTCAGTCGAGCAGAACAGATTACTTCAGTCTGGAAGAATGGTTGGCGCTGGGGGTGGTGCCACCCATTCACATTCTAATGAAGGGCCAATGAATTGCTACGGGAGAGCTCCGATCAGGCACAAGGGCTGTAAGAGGCTGCAGTTCCAATAACAAGTTTATTGCGGGAGTTATACACTGATGCACCAGCTCCTAGAGGAGAGCAATCCTCATGAAAACTCCCAGTCCCATGTCAAAGGCAGCAACATCTTGGAGCCACAGTCTCGGCGGACAATGGTGATGGGGCCCACTTGTTTGTTCTCTCTCAAGGGAAAGGTCAGAGTTCACAAACATGGCTGTCTGTCATTCATACATCGTCCCCCTCATGCTCCATTCCACTCCCCATGATGGAGAACAGAAGTAGCTGGGAGTGTTTACACACGCAGGAGTGAGCTATGTAACAGGGTACGGGGTTGTGAGTCATTGGTTTGGGGTCTATTCTTCCCAAAATTCTGCACCACTGGGGCCTTTCCTCACCTCTTGTTGCAGTCTATTGTTCAGACAGAATTATAGAGTTCCCACAGTGCAGAAAGAGTCATTCGGCCCATCAGGTTTGTACTAACCCTCTGAAGAACATCCCACTCATATCCACCCCTCCACCCCTTCCCCCCTCTATCCCTGTAACCCTGAGTTTCCCATGGCTAACCCACCTAAGCTGCATATCTTTGGACTGTGGGAGGAAACCCATGTAGACACAGGGAGAATGTGCAAACTCCACACAGAATGTTGCTTGGCATTATTGAAGAGTTCCCATTATCAAGGATCACACAATTACCAGGATAACGTGAGGTGTATTTGATAGACCTTCCCTTATCCAGCGGCTTCTATTCAACAAAGTGTTTCAGCATCAATGTTGATGGAGCTCATGATCTCTGCCCATTGGTTGCCATCATTAAGAATCCCAGACTCTTAATGTAACAATTATTTCCCTCCCCCTTGTCTATTGAAAGGACTCTCTCCACCTTTACTCAAAGACATATTGACCCCAGCTATCTTAGCAAGCACCATAGGATAGTCACCAGAGAGAGGAATCTAGTAGATCCAAGCCAATCAGAAACAAAGCATCTCATTGCTGACCTGACACTTAACTCCATTTGCCCACATTTATTCTGTGTCCCTGACATTTCAACCCAATAAAACCCTGAAACAATCTCAGTCTTGAACACCACAACTGAATTCTGCAGCATCTATATTCCTTTTCGAGGTGAAGGTTCCAGATTTCCCAGACCCCTTTGTGAGAAAAAATGTTTCCTGATCCAGGGCAACGGTGAAGTCACTACAGTCCTACCAGCTGATAGGGCTGTTCTCTCATTACAGAGAAATACAACTGATGGTGGTCACTGCCCCTCAGGTAAGGGGAATCCTCCATTGTAACCTCAGCCACTGTGGGAATTGAACTGATACTCTTCATATCACTCTGCGTTGCAAACCAGCTGTCCAGCCAGCTGGGGTAACTGACCCCTGAGGGAAGGAGGTTTAAAGACTAATGGCACTAATGGGTCAGATTCAGTGAAGGCTGCAGTAGAGAAATCAGTCTGTGCAGAGATTTCAGAAAATCTGTCCTTGTGTGGGGGGGTGGAGAGAGGACTGAGATTAGATTTAAAAGAGAGAGCTTCCGATTTTTAACTCTTTTATTGCTGTCTTCCTCCTTGCAATTCTCAAAATACAATTGTTACTCACTCTGGGAGTCAGATCCCCATTCTCATTAGTCTCTGGGCAAAGCAGTGTCTCCTGAATTTCCCATTGGATTTTTTGGGGGTAATTTTTATTGTGTAGTTATCTTCCACTTGTTAGATTTCACTGAAGAGGTCCTCCAGTTTGAAGAATTGCTGGAAGTTCATTCACAAGTTCTGTTTGTTGTCGTTAATGGAATCTTATTTCAAATAGATCCTGGAGACTGTTTGCTATAGGGAAACTGTTTCCTGTGACTCTCACTCTGACTCTAAACCATTGATACCCCAAGATATGACCGCGCTGCAGAAAGTTCTAGAATCCATTGGCTTTGATTTATTCTCCCTTCATTGGTCAGCTCTCCTTGTGGTCCAGTAATCAGTCACAGTCTGTGAGGGAGCATTGCTCTCTCTCTCTCGCTCAGTGAGACACAATGGTTACAACATAGGGTCATAAAGATATACAGCACAGAAACAGACCATTCAGTCCAACTCGTCCATGCCCACTCAATATCCCAACTTAATCTAGTCCCATTTTCCAACATTTGGCCCCATATCCCTCTAACCTCTTCCTATTCGTATACCCATCCAGATGCCATTAAATGTAATTGTATCAGGCTCCACCTCTTCCTGATACAGGGACAAAGGTAAAGTCTCTACAGCCCTCGCAGCCAATAGGGCTGCTGTCTCTTGAGGAATACTACCCCACAGCTAAGATGGGACAAGGAGTCTCCTGAACACCCACAGACAGAATGGGGATTGAACCCATGCTGCTACGATCATTCTGCATTATATACTAGCCAGCTGTACTAACTAACCTCTTATTCACAGAGCCAGCTACACACATACCACCTTGACAATGAGTGCTGCCAATTTTTTTAAAGTCAGTATTTCATGGATTAAGCCTCCCAGCGGAAGAGGCATCATCTCCTGAGCTGAAAGGGAGTGAAAGGGAATGGGGACAGTGTCGCTGGTGGAATATTTTAAATATATGGTTTTAAGGTGGTCGTAGTCAAGTATCCCAGCGCACATATCTTCCTGCAATCTTAACAACGGAACCAAGTCTCTGTGTGAACAAAGTCTGGCTGTGGGTGAAAGAAAAGAGGGTACCAAGGTTTCAGGGTCACTGTAACATCTGCAGTTAAGATTCGAGCTGGGTTACAGTAAGTAAACCGACCCCTTGATGTAAAGACCCAAAACCTGTTCTCGCGCTGTGGACTTGCTGTCGCCCTGTGTGGATGTAAATGCAGTTTGTTCGTGTAACAAGATTGCACACGTCCCGGAAACAGACAGACACTTTGCAGAAACTAGGAGATGGGATGAGGGAGGGGGTTACAGAGCTCCTGAGGTGGTTTATCATCAAGGCAGCTTGGGAGGAATGAGATGGGATTAAGTAGCAGATTGATCTAGAGACAAAGCCTTTTGCCCTCCTGAAGCTCAGGGCTGTTGTGGTGCAGTGGTAGTGCCCCTACCTCTGAGCCAACAGAGCTGGTCTCAACCCCAGCTGCTCAACAATTACATCCCAGAACAGGCTGGTTAGGATTGACCATCTCTTGGAAACCCACCTTCTCAGAAAGGATGGAAATCTCCAGTTGCCATGGCAACTACCACCATTGGGATGAACACACTGCTTGTTGGAAACAGGTTGTCTCTTCGTTATTCCAAGAAATCTAATGATCAAAGCACGAAAATATTACTGAGTCAATACATCGCAACATCTTGTTGGATAACCTCTTGGAACTCAATCAGACAGAGTTGAAGGACCTGGAACTCTATAGCGATAGAATCCAGGTTAGTCTGAGCCCAGTCTGCAGGTGAATTGAATTGAATTTATTGTCACGTGTACCGAGGCAGAGTGATCTGCCTGTATTGCCCTTTGTGAGCAATACAGGTAGATCACAGAGTTAAGTAGCATAGATAGTAAATAATAGGTAAACAGCGGTAAAAACAAAAACACAGGTACAGGCAAATGTTAAGAGTTTGTGAGTCCATTCAATATTCTAACAACACTAGGGTAGACACTGTTTCGAAACCGGCTGGTGCATGTATTCAGGCTTCTGTACCCTCTCCCTGTACTTGGCCTCAATGAGGCTGCACCACAGAGTATCAACGAGGGTAATTAGCTGGATCGCCAGCTTCATATTACCATTAGCCAGCTGCCAGCGTGTAGAAATACTAACAGAAAGTGCTGGAGGAACTCAACAGGTCCAGCAGCTTGTGTGGAGATAGAAACAGAGTTAATGTTTCGAGTCTGGTGTGACTTTTCCTCAGTGCTGTGTGTAAATCTGGGTGAGGGCAGCATCATGTTTAGAAGGTACACTTCTCCCTGGGTTTGTGTGAATAGACAGAGCCAGAGTCTACCAGAGCTGATACTGCTGTAGACATAGCTGCCTTGGGGGATAGTCTCCCTCTGTAGTTAGGCTGCTAATAGCCACTGCTTCCAATTTGGGTCAGTTACAGCTGGGAGACTGTCCCCCAAGGCAGCTATCTCTACAGCAGTATCAGCTCGAATAGACTCTGACTCTGCACCACTTCAGAACATTGAGAAAGTTCTAGTAGCAAGGTGTTCAATAATCAGCTTTACAGGATGAACATGACAAACCTCAGCACCTCCCTGAGCTTCCCCAACACAATCATTCAGAGAGCCACAGCCCAGCTCCTGAACGTTGATGGAATGAGATTGAACCATTATCATGTCACGGAGCATACACCAGCTCAGGGGAATGATCGCAGGGACCGGAGATTGGATTATACAAACCAGGATAGTGTGATCCTGCTGCCCTCTCACAATAGAGGCTTGAGCTCACAACCTCAGCTCACCCTCCGGTGCAGTATTGCAAGAGTGCTGCATTGTCTTGGGGACAGGCTTTCTGGAGAGAAAGGTTAAACAGAGGTGGCAGCTGCCCTTGCTGTTGGTGGGCAGTAAGATGGTGGTGAGGAAGGGCACTCGAGCAGGAGATCCTCAGCTCCATCCATTCGGTTTCTTCATTATCATTCTCTTTGACATTCTCTCCTCCTTTTTCTCAGCCTCGAACTCCGGGCGTCTAAAGAGGAGTTGGCAGCGGGGACACGAGGGAGCAGTGACCCGGAGTGGGGACACCAGGGGGCAGGGCCCTGGAGAGGGGACACCAGGGGGCAGGGACCGGAGTGGGGACACCAGGAGGCAGGGCCCTGGAGAGGGGACACCAGGGAGCAGGGACCCGGAGTGGGGACACCAGGGAGCAGTGACCCAGAGTGGGGACACTAGGGAGCAGTGACCCGGAGTGGGGACACCTGGGTGCAGTGACCCAGAGTGGGGACACCAGGGAGCAGGGACCCGGAGTGGGGACACCAGGGAGCAGGGGCCCGGAGTGGGGACACCTGGGAACAGTGACCCAGAGTGGGGACACCAGGGAGCAGTGACCCGGAGTGGGGTCACCTGGGAGCAGTGACCCAGAGTGGGGACACCAGGGAGCAGGGGCCCGGAGTGGGGACACCAGGGAGCAGGGGCCCGGAGTGGGGACACCTGGGAACAGTGACCCAGAGTGGGGACACCAGGGAGCAGTGACCCGGAGTGGGGACACCTGGGAGCAGTGACCCGGAGTGGGGACACCTGGGAGCAGTGACCCAGAGTGGGGACACTAGGGAGCAGTGTCCCGGAGTGGGGACACCTGGGAGCAGTGACCCAGAGTGGGGACACCAGGAGTGACCCAGAGTGGGGAGACCAGGGAGCAGTGACCCGGAGTGGGGTCACCTGGGAGCAGTGACCCAGAGTGGGGACACCAGGGAGCAGGGGCCCGGAGTGGGGACACCAGGGAGCAGGGGCCCGGAGTGGGGACAGCAGGGAGCAGGGACCCGGAGTGGGGACACCAGGGAGCAGTGACCCGGAGTGGGAACACCAGGGGGCAGTGATCCGGAGTGGGAACACCAGGGAGCAGTGACCCGGAGTGGGGACACGAGGGAACAGGGACCCGGAGTGGGGACACGAGGGAACAGGGACCCGGAGTGGGGACACTAGGGAGCAGGGGCCCGGAGTGGGGACACTAGGGAGCAGGGGCCCGGTGTGGGGACACGAGGGAACAGGGACCCGGAGTGGGGACACGAGGGAACAGGGGCCCGGAGTGGGGACACTAGGGAACAGGGACCCAGAGTGGGGACACCAGGGAGCAGGGGCCCGGAGTGGGGACACTAGGGAGCAGGGGCCCGGTGTGGGGACACCTGGGAGCAGTGACCCGGAGTGGGGACACCAGGGAGTAGGGACCCGGAGTGGGGTCACCAGGGAGCAGGGGCCCGGAGTGGGGACAGCAGGGAGTAGGGACCCGGAGTGGGGACACCAGGGAGCAGTGAGCCGGAGTGGGGACACCAGGGAGCAGTGACCCGGAGTGGGGACACCAGGGAGTAGGGACCCGGAGTGGGGACACCTGGGAGCAGTGACCTGGAGTGGGGACACCAGGGAGTAGGGACCCGGAGTGGGGTCACCAGGGAGCAGGGGCCCGGAGTGGGGACAGCAGGGAGTAGGGACCCGGAGTGGGGACACCAGGGAGCAGTGAGCCGGAGTGGGGACACCAGGGAGCAGTGACCCGGAGTGGGGACACCAGGGAGCAGTGATCCGGAGTGGGAACACCAGGGAGCAGTGACCCGGAGTGGGGACACGAGGGAACAGGGGCCCAGAGTGGGGACACCAGGGAGCAGGGACCCGGAGTGGGGACACCAGGGAGCAGTGACCCGGAGTGGGGACACGAGGAACAGGGGCCCAGAGTGGGGACACGATGGAACAGGGACCCGGAGTGGGGTCACCTGGGAGAAGTGACCCGGAGTGGGGACACTAGGGAGCAAGTGCCCGGAGTGGGGACACCAGGGAGCAGGGGCCCGGAGTGGGGACACTAGGGAGCAGGGGCCCGGAGTGGGGACACCAGGGAGCAGGGGCCCGGAGTGGGGACACTAGGGAGCAGGGGCCCGGAGTGGGGACACCAGGGAGCAGGGGCCCGGAGTGGGGACACCAGGGAGTAGGGACCCGGTGTGGGGACACCAGGGAGCAGGGGCCCGGAGTGGGGACACCAGGGAGCAGGGGCCCGGAGTGGGGACACCAGGGAGCAGTGACCTGGAGTGGGGACACCAGGGAGCAGTGACCCGGAGTGGGGACACCAGGGAGCAAGGGCCCGGAGTGGGGACACCAGGGGGCAGTGATCCGGAGTGGGGACACCAGGGAGCAGGGGCCCGGAGTGGGGACACCAGGAAGCAGGGGCCCGGAGTGGGGACACCAGTGAGCAGGGACCCGGAGTGGGGACACCAGGGAGGAAGGACCCGGAGCAGGGACTCCAGGGAGCAAGGACCCAGGGGAGAGTGTGACACAGCCAATGGTCAGACCAAGTGGTGACCCCCTGCCCTGGTCTGCTGTGGAGAGTCTTTGGAGAGAGACTGCGATGTTTGTAACTATGATTCTTGTTTCTCTGAGCTGTGTTTATACTGCATATTGCTGCAATGTTACCTTTTCTCCTTTAGTTCCCTGTTGTGTAAACTGAGGATTGTACCTGGCTTCCTTTGTACCTGAGATGGTGCTGTAAGTGGCGATTTATCAAGTTCTCACTGTACTCAGTGAGTAAATGTGACAATAAAGCTAATTCAATTCAATTCAATGCACGGTCCGGGGGAACTGATTTGAAGAAGAGAAGGTTTCCCCTGTGGTCAGGCCAACATATACCCTTCAATTACCAAAAGGCAACTGATCGTCTGGTCATTGTCACTCTGCTGTCTGTGGGAGCTTGCTGTGCATAAAAGGGCTGCTACATTTCTGACTGTACAACAGTGACCACCCTTCAAAAACATTTAGTTGGCTAAAAGGACACTTGGTAACATTAATAGTTAATAAAAACTTGGTTCTTACATCCTTTAAATTAAATTCTTGGTTTGAATGTAGAATGCTGATCTGTTATCCCTCTCCAGACAAGGAATATTGAGGTCACTTTTTACCCTCCCTCCCCAGTACAGCCCTGAGAGAAGAGATCACACTCCCCCCTGTAATAACAGGCTCCAAGTCCCATGTGCTCACCACTCTGTCCTTTAACCAGCTGGCCCATTTCCTACATTACTACAGTGACCACAATTTATTGGCTGTGATAGACAACAACATAACAATGACCTGGACACTCTGTTTGTTGATTGGGCAGGGCACCATAGGGGGTTCGCCTGCTCTATTTTGAACCTGCTGAATTTTCAAAGTCCACCCAAGAGAGTAAATGGTTTAACGTCTTATCCGACAGATGACAGCTCTGACAGTGCCTCACTCGGTGATCCGATACGTGTACTTTCAGAAGCATCTGCTGGATAACGGGTCAGGGTGGAACTACACAGAAACATCCAAGGAGCAGTCCAATCGGCCCCTCGAGCCTGATCTGCCATTCAATAAGATCATGGCTGGTCTGTTTGTATTTTGAATTCCACATTTCACCTCTCTCCATAACCTCAGATTCCCTGTTCAACAAGAAGCTATAGACCTCTCCCTCGATTGTTTAACAGCTGCTCCCCCTTGAAGCTGTTGGAGCAGGTTAAAATGGCCCTGCCCATCCTATCCCACAGTGGCCCTGCAGAGATTAGTTAACTTGATGCTGGAAGCTCTCTTGTCTGAAGGGCTTAATCTCATATTAAACTGTATGCTTCCTAGTTCAGGTTTAACTTTCTCACTCACCCACTCAGTACCTTGTAACTGGGAGTCTTCACAGAGTTTGTAGCTGAACCTGGGGATTTCTGTTACAAACCTTCAGCAGACGTCAGTCTGAATATGGTCATGGAATGTGAGGTAGGACGGATGGAGACTGAACAAATTGATATTGGTGCTTGTTTCTTAAGTGAACAGTCAGCATTGATCTGTGTATTACTCTCCAAACTGCTAGTGTTTTATAATTCAAAGCTGAAAAATGTGTTGCTGGAAAAGCGCAGCAGGTCAGGCAGCATCCAAGGGTTGCTCTTCGGAGGGTCAGCATGGATTTATTGGGCCGAAGGGCCTGTTTCCACACTGCATCTAGTCTAATTTGATTGCCTGGAAATGACAAAACAGATTCGAATTAGGCCAATCAGTTTAAATTATACTCCGAAAAACACCAAACTCCAATCCAGTTTGAATTGAGTATATTGACAATCCTAAAAGTCAATGACACAATCCAATGCTTTGAGGGTATAAAACTGGGGAAAATTGAACAGTTGAGAGAAGAATTTCCAAGCCAACAACATCTGCACACTGCCCAGAAAATAGCTCTTTTAAAAGGTCCCTTTGTCGATCAGTGACCCTGTGAAACAGGATCCCCAAAAAGAAGAAATGAAGACGGGAATACAGAGTAAAACAGAGTAAAACAGAGATAAAACATTTTGTTTTGTAAATCATAATCAGGTGCTTTATCAGACTGGTATTATAGAAGGGAAAGTAAAAGATAAGTTAGAGAGGAGTTGTAAATAGTTGTTAATTAATTATTCTCCATTATACGTTAAGAAGTAAAGTTGTTAATTTTTACTTTAAATAGTTTTTGGCCTCTCGAATTTTTATAGGTTACTGCACAGGATAAACCTTTTCTGTGTTGCTGGTTTTAAATTAAGCAGGAGAGTTTACCCCGTGTCGTAACAAAATGATACTCCATAATCCCCATTCAGGTCATGTACAGTGGTTTGAAGGTAATACAACACATCAAAAGCAAAACATTTACATGGGGATGGTAACTGTCCTAGTTTGAACATAACAGGCAGATAAAAGTGGAAAAGAATGGGAACATTAGACTGGTGTACTCCCTCTGGCTGATCGAGACATGATGATGCGTCAGATACTTTCACATTGTGGAAATTCAGTTTGGATGTATTTGCCCAGACAGGCTATGAGCAGGATTGAGTCTATTGTCAAACTCATTTGACATGGGCAAAAAAAAAAACTCCAAAGAACTATGGGTGCTGGAAATCTGAACTAAGAACAAAAATAGCTGGAGAAATTCAGCAGGTTTGGCAGCATCTGCGGAGAGAAATCAGAGTTAACGCTTCTAGTTCAGCGACCCTTCCTCAGAACTGATTGTCGCCAGTTAAAGATTAATCTCCCAAAATGTCCAACTTTCTCCTCAACCGAGGATTCCCTGATGCAGTGATGGACAGGGCTCTGAGCTGGGTCCGACCCATCACCTGTATATCCAAGGAATTGTAAGCTGTCACTTCCACCAGAAAGTCACCATCAGACATATATTCCCCTCTCTCCCTTGTCCCTCTGGGACACTCTGTCCCCTCCTCCTTCACCTCCCCCCCCTCCCCCGGCACATTTTCACACAACCACCGAACACCTGCTCATTTACCTCCTCCCTCCCCAGTATCCAAGGGCCCTAAACACACCTTCCAGGTGCAACAGCGATTTACCTGCATTTCACTCCATCTAATCTACAGCATTCACTGTGGTCTCCTCTACACTGCGGAGGTGAATCACAGACTGGGCAAAAACCTTGCGGAGCATCTCCGTTCTGTCTGCCAAAAAAGACCCTGAGCTTCCAGTTGCCTACCACTTTAACGGCCCATTCTGTTCCCTGGCCAACATCTCTACCTCAGGCTTGCTGCAATGTTCCAGCAAAGCTCAGCACAAGCTGGAAGAATAGCGCCTCATTTTTTGTTTGGGGAACCTGCAGCCTTCAGGACTCAATATCGGGTTCATAGAACATAGAACATTAAAGCGCAGCACAGGCCCTTCGGCCCTCGATGTTGTGCTGACCTGTGAAACCAATCAGAAACCCATTTAGCCTACACTACTCCACTTTCACCCATGTGTCTATCCAATGACCATTTAAATTCCCTTAAAGTTGGCAAGTCTACTACTGTTGCAGGCAGTGTGTTCCACGCCCTTACTACTCTCTGAGTAAAGAAACTACCTCTGACATCTGTCCTATTATCTATCACCTCTCAATTTAAAGCTATGTCCCTTCATGCTAACCAGCACCACCTGAGGGAAAAGGCTCTCCCTGTCCACATTATCTAACCCTCTATCTATCCTCCTTCTATCTAGGAAGAACAGCCTCAAATCACATCATTATAGAATCCCTACAGTATGGAAACAGACGATTTGGCCCAACAAGACCACACCGACCCTTCAAAGAGTAACCCACCCCAACCCATTCCCCTACATTTTCCCCTGACTAATGCACCTAACCTACACAGCCCTGAACACTACGGGCAATTTAGCATGGCCAATTCACCCTAACCTACACAGCCCTGAACATTACGGGCAATTTAGCATGGCCAATTCACCCTAACCTACACATCCCTGAACACTAGGGGCAATTTAGCATGGCCAATTCACCCTAACCTACACATCCCTGAACACTACGGGCAATTTAGCATGGCCAATTCAGCCTAACCTACACATCTTTGGATTGTTGGAGGAAACCGGAACACCCGGAGGAAACCCACACAGACACGGGGAGAATGTGCAAACTTCACACAGACAGTCGCCCGAGGCTGGAATCGAACCCTGGTCCCACGAGGCAGCAATGCTAACATTTGAGTCACTGTGCCGCCCAAAGCTCACTGACCCTTCCTCAAACCACCTCCTTTCATCCTTTACTTCCTTTGATTACTCTCTTTGCCTTGTCCCATTATCCCTCCTGTGTTTGTAATAACTCCCACCTCTATCATGTTAGAAACCTTCACTCTCCTTCCCTCCCTTTCTCATGCCCCTCCTCCCTTCCCCAACCTCTGCTTTTGTTTTAAATCTTTCCAATTTTTCCCATTGCTGATGAAAGGTCATTGACCAGAGCTGTTAATTCTGTAACTAGCTCCTCACGGATCTGGGAAGTAGGTCTGGCAGTTCGTGCTTTCATTCCAACCCATCCCCCCTGTCTTTATAACATTTTTATGACTCAACAACTTTAGTTTTGGGCCCCCTCTCTCACAGTGATATTTCTGAAACTGTTGACAACATTAGCCCGAAGGATGCCTGAAAATGGCCAATTTCAATGGCTCTTGGGCCACAGTATGTTTGTATAAAAGCTGAATTCTGAGAGTGATAATAAGTTGAATGGCTAGATAAATATTCAGAAAATATGGAGTGTACAATCCCTATCTATTAATGCTACTCTGGACAGTACAGCTGGTACAATCAACAATGTGAACTCTGTGTGCGCTTTGCCTTGGGCCTCCTCTAAGTCCCAGCTCCCAAATATGACACTTAATTGGACAAAAAAAACCTGATCTGTCTAACTGTTTCAATATTTATAGCTTGTGTTATGTAATCTGTCTGTGTTTCCACCCATCAGCATCCACCAGCTTGCTATGTGCTGACAGTTCAGCTAGAAGCCACCAAGGTTATCTGAGGTGCAGCGAATGCTCAGTGATCCAAACCATGGCTGAGGATTTGAATCAACTCACTCACATAAAGAATGTTCAAAAATAACCCTGTACCCAAACTGGCCCCATGACTCCCCCTGTAGTCTAATGGTGGTACCACTTTGTGGGATTACAGGCGAAGGAGACGCTATCATTCCCAAGGTGACTAACCACAGACAGAGTGTTGGAAGGGGTCTAGCTCCCTCCGAAGCTACACAAGGGAGAGAAAGCTCCCAATCATTGTGTCCACTGTGTCCAGTGGTGCCCAGCTGGATGTTAAGTGCTGGAGGTACACAGCAGTACAGCACAGAGAGTAACCATTCAGCCTATTCAATCTCCAAAAGGAAAGCTGCGCAGTTTCTTCCACTCTTCAGCCCCATCCCCATTTCCCTACAACTCTGTTTCTCCGTCAAATATTTCCCCAAAGCCGTTGTCATTTTATAAGCTATTATTGGATACATTTCCATCGCCCTACCAGGTAGAACATTCCAGACTTTAACCACTTTTAGAGAATCATGTTTCCCTCTTGTTCCCTCCAGGCACAGAAAACAAACCCACTTCAAAGCCCTTCATCAGCAAACATCTCCATCAGCGTTCTTCCTCACTTGCTCGATCTAAGGAGAATGACCCGAGCTACTACATGTTCTCTGTGTCACGGTAATCCCTCTCCCTTTAGCCATTTTAGTCAATCTCCGCTACTCCCTTCGCAAACCACAGGCAGCTCTCTTGGTTTTTAAAATTTCAATCACAAGATGAGGGCATCGCTGGCTGGGTCAGCATTTATTGCCCATCCCTAATTGCCCAGAGGACAGTGTAGAGTCAACCACATTGCTGTGGATCTGGAGTCACAGGTAGGCCAGACCAGGTAAGGATGGCAGTTTCCTTCCCTGAAAGACATTAGTGAACCAGATGGGCTTCTCAGCAATTGACAACAATTTCTTAGTCATTAGACGCTTAATTCCAGATTTTAATTGCACTGGAATTAGGGGGATTCAAACCCGTATCCCCAGATCATTACCTGGCTCTCTAGATTAATAATCTAGCAATAATTCCACTAAACCATTGCCTTGCCAAACTATCCCATTATCAAGTGCTAACCATTAATTCACTAATGTTCTCTAGGGATGGAAACTACTGTCCTTACCTGGTCTGGCCTACATATGACTCCAGACCCACAGCAACATGGCTCATTCTAAAATCCCCTCTGAGCTATGAATGCTGACCCAGCCAACAACTGGCACATCCCATGAATGAACTTTAAAAATTGCTGTTTATGAGAAATAAGTCATCATCCAGCCTGAGAGCAACCTGTTCTCACCAAGTATGGGACAAGGCAAGGGGACAGATCCCCAGGACCCTTCCTAAAGACCAATGTCGCAGACCTGGACACAATCTCCCCCTAGGGCTGGGGAACCAGGATGACTGCAGGATGAACTAGTGTTTCACAAAGTTTTTGATCTTTGCACTCTGCACCTCTACGTTTGTAACCTATAGGATCCCATAGCTTTTATTAACCAGTGATGGGATTGGCCTGGGATTGGGATTAATACCTCTCTACCACCCCAGGCAAACCTGTTCTGAGTCAGACCGCAATCAGGTATGTGATGAAGAGCTTATGCTCAAAATATTGACTCTCCTGCTCTTCAGATGCTGCCTGACCTGCTGTGCTTTTCCAGCATATGCAGTCCTCATTTTCTCCCAGCAATCACACATGTCACCAACTAACCAGTGTTTGACCTTTAGGGATGGGGTGCTGGATCACAGAACTGGTTCCTCTCAGACAAAGCGGTGAACTAAAGGTATGACTACTTTTCCCTTCTTAAACCTGAGACAGCCCCTAGTTATTTAATTTACTCCTTTACCTTCTTGCTCCTATCTCTCACTGGGGTAGGCCAAACCCTGATTTACGGATTCCAATTTTTGAAATAAACTCACAGCAAAATCCTTCAAGATGAAATCAAGATGGGATTTAGTAACAAAGCATTCAATAAATTATATTGCTACTCCAGTCACACAGCCGCACACTCAGGAAGGCAAGAAAGATAGGAGAGGGGAGGAAATAGGTGATAAATGACAAGCCCAAAATCAGCTCATCTAAGTTACGGCTTCCTGGTGGTCAGTGGTCAATAATAGTTTTGTCAGTGAGCTGAACCCATCGTTTCCTTTCTAACAGGCAAGCAACTTGGAGAGAGAGAGAGAGAGATGGAGATTCTGAGGTCACAAAGCCACCTCAGCCCAGAGCCTCACACTCCCCCTGGAGGACATGATGTGGAGGTGCAGGTTTAAATCTTGATATATGTCATTACCTCAATACATATGCATCCTCATTATATTAGACTCAACACTCTGTTGTTTGGCACAGGAGTTAGGTGGACAAAGTCAGAAGGAGCAGCGTTCCAAAAGCTTGTGATTTCAAACAAGCCTGTTGGACTATAACCTGGTGTCATGTGACTTCATCCTCTGGAGGTCAAACAGCAACTCAACTAGAATCCTAGAATTGTATATTTAAGCTCTTCAGCAGGTTACCATTTAAGTGTGTGATCAGAACAGGCATTTAGGGTGCCAATGGCCCACATCTCAGGCAGACTAATTGGAAATCTGCTGAGCTAACAGTGTAGCTTTACCTACCCCAACAGAGTTTGCACTGAGAGGTGAAGTTGTAATTATGAAACCATTAGCGCCTATTTTAGCATAATAGATTTTGAGATTTACCGTTGTCCAGTGCAAGTTGGAGACAGACAGTCTCTCTCAAAAGCCTTTGGGTCAGCTTTAGCTTGATTATTGATACAATACAAGGGGTTTTGGAAGCTTCTGGAAATAGGTCCACCAAATCTGACTAATTTTAAAAGTAACAGGATTTAAATATGAAAAAATAGATATGAAGACAGTTTTCTTTGGAGATCCCTTCATGTCCTCTGGCTAGGAGCAAGTGTCTTTGGAGAGAAAGAATTTCTACAGCAGCAGATACAGGAAGAAATAAGGTAATGAGGTGTCAGTGGGGGAGCACTTTGGAGCCAGTGACCATAATTATATTAGTCTTAAAATAGTGATGGAAAAGGATAGACCAGATCTAAAAGTTGGAGTTCTAAATTGGAGGAAGGCTAACTTTGATGGTATTAGGCAAGAATTTTCAAAAGCTGATTGGGGGGCAGATGTTCGTAGGTAAAGGGATGGTTGGAAAATGGAAAGCCTTCAGAAATGAGATAACGAGAGTCCAGAGACAATGTATTCCTGTCAGGGTGAAAGGAAAGGCTGGAAGGTGTAGGAAATGCTGGATGACGAGAGACATTGAGGGTTTGGTTATGAAAAAGAAGGAAGCATATGTCAGGTATAGACAGGATAGATCGCGTGAATCCTTAGAAGAGTATAAAGGAAGTAGGAGTATACTTAAGAGGGAAATCAGGAGGGCAAAAAGGGGACATTGGTAAATAGGGTTAAGGATAATCCAATGGGTTTTTATAAGTACTTTAAGGACAAAAGGGTAACTAGGGAGAGAATAGGGCCCCTCAAAGATCAGCAAGGCAGCCTTTGTGTGGAGCCACAGAAAATCGGGGAGATACTAAATGAATATTTTGCATCAGTATTTACTGTGGAAAAGGATGTGGAAGATATAGACTGTAGGGAAATAGATGGTGACA
>NC_057749.1:15910748-15916667 GCF_004010195.1 Chiloscyllium plagiosum
CCCTTTTTTTAGCTTTGACAAAGGGTCAGTTAGACTCAAAACGTCAGCTCTTTTCTCTCCTTACAGATGCTACCAGACCTGCTGAGATTTTCCAGCATTTTCTCTTTTGGTTTCAGATTCCAGCATCCGCAGTAATTTGCTTTTATTTTATTGAGTACAGGAGTTGGGAGGTCATGTTGCGGCTGTACAGGACATTGGTTAGGCCACTGTTGGAATATTGTGTGCAATTCTGGTCTCCTTCCTATTGGGAGGATGCTGTGATGACAGCACTGGCTAATCCAGTTAATGAAGCATTGTACCCGGCTCTTGAACAGTTCAGGAGAAAAGAAGCAAATTTAAAGTTCGGGAGATAGTACAGAATCCAACACAAACACCAATGGGAAGTTTATATGGTAAATATATTAGTTTTATGAATTTTCTTCGCACAGGAAGAGACTATTTGTTCCATCTAGTCTGTGCTTCACCCAAAACACCTGACCTCCTTTATGTCACCTTGTTCTTAACTCAGTGACGGAAATTGTACACAGAGCCTCCTGAATTCATCAGAAATCACCTGCATCTTGTAAAATGTAAACTGGATGATATACAAGTCTTGCTGTTACTCAGTCTGTGGAGACGTTACTTAATATTTGTTCAGGCTTCTCAAAGAATTTTCACAATGTGACCGCTCTCAATATGCTTGCTGGCTGTCCCTTTGTGTTTTGCCCAGTCTGACTTTGGGTTTTGTAACCATAGAATCTGTAGTTTCCAGTTGTTACTGTGAGGCTGAGACAAGGCAAACACCTCACTCTGTTTCTCAGGGGGTTCAAGGACACTCAGGAAACTGAAGAATCTGTGGGAGAAATGTCAGGGTAACACCAAATGTGTCTTAGTGAAGACCTCAACTCCCATCAGTCCACTCGACTAATCAGGAACCTGAGGCTGTGTGGTCAGAGCATTTACTCAATGAGCCATTGACTGTGAGGAGACAGCACACCACTCACACACTCACACACTCACACAGACACACTCACACAGACACTTGACACACACACATATAGCACAGTCACAGCACTCACAGCACAGCTGCACACACACAACACAATCTCAGCACTCATACACACACACACACGCCCACAGCACAGTCACAGCACACAACAGCACAGACACGCACACACACACAGCACAGTCACAACATTCACACACACATGCACACACAGCACAGACACAACATTCACACACACACAGCACAGTCACAACATTCACACACACAGCACAGACACAACATTCACACACACACAGCACAGTCACAACATTCACACACACAGCACAGACACAACATTCACACACACACAGCACAGTCACAACATTCACACACACAGCACAGACACAACATTCACACACACACAGCACAGTCACAACATTCACACACACAGCACAGACACAACATTCACACACACACAGCACAGTCACAACATTCACACACACAGCACAGACACAACATTCACACACACACAGCACAGTCACAACATTCACACACACAGCACAGACACAACATTCACACACACACAGCACAGTCACAACATTCACACACACAGCACAGACACAACATTCACACACACACAGCACAGTCACAACATTCACACACACAGCACAGACACAACATTCACACACACACAGCACAGTCACAACATTCACACACACAGCACAGACACAACATTCACACACACACAGCACAGTCACAACATTCACACACACAGCACAGACACAACATTCACACACACACAGCACAGTCACAACATTCACACACACAGCACAGACACAACATTCACACACACACAGCACAGTCACAACATTCACACACACAGCACAGACACAACATTCACACACACACAGCACAGTCACAACATTCACACACACAGCACAGACACAACATTCACACACACACAGCACAGTCACAACATTCACACACACAGCACAGACACAACATTCACACACACACAGCACAGTCACAACATTCACACACACAGCACAGACACAACATTCACACACACACAGCACAGTCACAACATTCACACACACAGCACAGACACAACATTCACACACACACAGCACAGTCACAACATTCACACACACAGCACAGACACAACATTCACACACACACAGCACAGTCACAACATTCACACACACAGCACAGACACAACATTCACACACACACAGCACAGTCACAACATTCACACACACAGCACAGACACAACATTCACACACACACAGCACAGTCACAACATTCACACACACAGCACAGACCACTCACACACTCACACAGCACAGTCACAATATTCACACACACAGACACACAGCATCACAAACAGCACATACACGCGCGGGCGCGCACAAACACACACACACATACACACAGTCCCTGTCACAGCACACATACTTTCTTACACACACAGAGGCAAACAGGTACAGCACACAGTCAAAGAACTTTCACACATAGACACACAGACAGACACAAAAACACAGAATATGCACACAAAGACACAGACAGAACATGCAGAAACCATACCACACACATGCACACAAAAAAGCACATAAGTAGAGACACACACACAATCACGTCTTAACCCAGGTTTCTATTCTTCAATAACCAAAAGAATAAATTTCAACTCTGTCTGCGTCATGCATCTCATTGCTGATCTTTAGGCCAGCTCCTAATCTTCATTGAAAAGTGTTGCTGTAGCAACCATAACAGCTTGAGATTTATTACAGGAGAGTCAGCATCTTCACTAGTCCCCCATAAAGGAAGTCGGAATAAAATCAGCCTCAAACGTTTGGAAAACCCAAGAAAGTAGAAATACTGGAGGATACATTAGTGCATTTAATGAAATGGATTTCCCATCCCTGTAAACTTTTAAAAACAGCTTTATGACCCAGGGTAAGAGGTTAGAAAGATGATGTGGCAGAGAAAGTGATTGGTGTGTCACTGTTTATGGGAGAATAAAATTACAGAGAGATCTGAGTAATTTCAGTGACTGGGCAAAATACATTTTAATATGGGCAAATGTAAGGTCATTCACTAAAAAGGATAGAGCAGGGCATTGTCTAAATGGTAAAAAAATCTAGATACTGTGGATGTCCAAAGAGACTTGGGACTCCAGATATTTTGGTGATTAAAAATATCACCAACAGGTACCAAAAATAATCAAAAAAAATTGAAATACTGGCCTTTGTACCTGGAGGGCCAGAGAAACAGGAATGACTGTCATGCTGAAGCTGTCAGGGTTTCAACCTGAAACATTAACTCTATTTTTTTCTCTCCACAGACACTGCGAGACTGACTGAGTTTCTCCAACATTGCTCACACTTTTCTTTCAAACACTGAAGGTTTGAACTGCACATGACAAACTATGTTCGATGTGGGAAAACATGAAATTGTCCACCTTGGCAGAAAAAATAATAAAGCAGCATATTATTGAAATAGTGGAGTTTCAGAATTCTTGGATGCAGAGGGACCTAGGTGTCCTAGTGTGGGAATCACAGAAGCATTGCCTGCAGCTACAGCAAGAAATCAGGGAAGCTAATGGAATTCCATCATTTATTGCTAAGGGTAATTGAATGTAAAAAGAGTTGGGAGGTTATGCCTCACTTGTACAGGGCAGTGGTGAGATCACATCTGGAGGACTGTGTGCAGTATTGTTGGAAAAGGTTCAGAGAAGATTTACTAAATTAATATGTGGATGAGGCAGGCTGTCTTATGAAGCAAGGTTATACAGGCTAGGCCTGTATCCACTGCAGTTCAGAATCTATACTATTTCCAGTGAAGATAAACCTCTGGAGCTTGACTTGTTCTGAGGAATCTTCCAGCCTTTGGTCCTCCAAACCAGCGTGCTTCTCCCTCCACACTGCCTCTGCCTCACTCTCCATCACTCCTCCTTCAGCTACCTTGTTTCACAATGAACAACTTTGCTGCTGTGCACTTCTTTATCTTCACAATCTTTCTCAGTATGCTCCTCTTCTGCTAATGATTCGTTCTTTCAGATTCCAGTCACCATTGTAAACATCTACTCCCTCCACCACTGGTGCTCAGTAGCAGCAGTGTGTACCATCTACAAGATGCACTGCAGAAATACACCGAAGATCCTCAGACAGCACCTTCCAAATCCACAACCACTACCATCTAGAAGGGGAACACCCCCTCCCTCCCCCACCCCCCCACCGTGCAAGTTCCCCTCCAAGCCACTCACTGTCCTGATTCAGAAATATATCACTGTTCCTACACTCACTGGGTTTAATTCCCTCCCTAAGGGCATTGTGGACTGCAGTGGTTTAAGAAGGCAGCTAACCCCCACCCTGTCAAGGTCAACTAGGGATGGGCAGTAAATTCTGTTCCAGCCAGCGATACCCATATCCCTTTCACCATTCACAGTCTTACAAAGAGCTTTGAGACTTCTGTTTCTGTAATGTGCTGCTGTATTGAAGCTTATTTATAAAAATGTCATGTAGAATCGACATAACTCTGGCATCAGTGACACCTGAGAGACAAAATACCTTCCACACGGACCTGTGTTTATCTGGGCAGGAAATGTCTACAGTTGAAACCATAAGTGACACTTTGAATTTTGATAGGAGCAGAAGGCACTTTTTGAGAATTGGCTTGGGAGAAGGCTGCTCTTTACAGTGAGTATAAAACAGACAACAGGTTATTTGAAGTGGACAGAGGATGAATATAGAGACAAAACACAAATTGGAACCAAATGCACTCAGAGTATTTACATATTTAACTGCTTATAGGTTCCTGAGCCACTGAAAATTTCCAGCTTCTTCAGTTATTCATTTCCTTTCACCCACTTGTATCAACCCACTCTGGGGTTTTTTTGAGATTCTTAAACCCCAGCCATCACAGCACCTCGTAGCACTATCTGATTGACATTTCTTCACTCCAGTGACACACAGTCCAGTCAATTCATTCTTGGAAATGTTAGAAACATCTGCATTTATTGGCCGTAACTCATCACCCTGAACATGAGTGACTCATTGATTACCCCACTTTGGAGTCAATCTGTCCTACTGTAGAGGAGCATTAGCCTGTATCTCATTCTGTACCTTTCCTGTTCTGGGAATGTTTGATGGGAGGAAAGTGTAGAGAGAGTTTTACTCTGTATCTAACTTTTTGCTGTCCCTGTCCTAGGAGTAGAGGGAACTTTACTCAATGTCTAATCCCATGCTGTCCCTGTCCTGGGAGTGTTTGATGGTGGACAGTGTAGAGGGAGCTTTACTCAGTGTCTAAACCCCATGCGGTCCCTGTCCTGGGAGGGTTTCATATTGAAATAGCAAAATGACCATGGAATCATTCCATCATCTCTCAGGTGTATTTTAATTAGCTACATTTACTAAAAATGACATCTAAATTGTATTTCTGGTTGTGAGATGGATCAGTTCCACTCACCACACTCGAACCCGCAGCATTGAGACACCAGCCAGAGTGCAGTAGGAGAGGACAGCAGACGTCTCTCCCTGCAATAATGTCAATGATCTTCAGCATTGACCAGGGCAGGCTGGTTCAATGTATCCACTGAAAGGTAGCACCATTGACAATGCTGCACTCCCACAGCATGGTACTGGACCACCTTCACTGTAACACTAACCTGTCCCAGAGTGCAGCCAGTCAGGACCCTGGGGTGTAATTGAACAGAAGGATTTCTCTGAGGGAGCGATGTTCAGAGGCAGTTCTTGTTTCTGGTCCATCGCTAATATTGTCTCGATAATGTGAACACCGAGGACAATGCTTCAATACTATACCCCCCACAGCCCAACTCTTCACTTTTCTGTCCAATCACAAGTCTTTTCTGTTGAATTTGGTCAGCAGCCCCGCCCACCTAAAAAACCAGCACCACCCCCTCCACCAACCTCACACCCACACCCCCTCCCATACACACA
>NC_057749.1:15917689-15920576 GCF_004010195.1 Chiloscyllium plagiosum
GGAAACAGACCCTTCGGTCCAATTTGTCCATGCTGACCAGATATCAGCCCAATCTAGTCCCCCTGCCAGTACCCGGCCCATATCCCTCCAAACCCTTCCTATTCATATACCCATTCAGATGCCTTTTAAATGTTGTAATTGTACCAGCCTCCACCACATCTTCTGGCAGCTCATTCCATACACGTACCCTTAGGTCTCTTTTTTATCTTTCCCCTCTCACCCTAAACCTATGCCCTCTTGTTCTGGACTCCCCACTCCAGGGAAAAGACTTAATCTATTTATCCTATCCATACCCCTCCTGATTTTATAAACCTCTATAAGGAGACCCCTCAGCCCCCGATGCTCCAAGGAAACGTTCATCCAAGGTTTCTGGTTGGAGAACACCCGGGTTGAGGATTTTGGTACACAGTCCTGCGTACACTTGCTAATGAAGTCTGTGACGGGGATAGCGTACTCGTCTAGGTTTGAGAATATCTACATTTGTGTAAGCGAGCACATTTAGACATGTATGAATGTATCTGATCATGTGTGTTTATGTATGTATAAGTACATCCAAAAACTTAAAAAGCATGACCCTGTGGGTTTGTTCATGCATGAGTGTGCCTATGTACGTGTTTATCCATGTATAAGCCTGTGTTTATACATGGCTCAGTGTATGACTATGTGTGTCTCTCTGTGTATGGAGGGTTTTATTACATTGATGCTGGCAGAAGTTGTTGGTAATCTCTCACATCTGTTTAATTGCTCTTCACAGCAGCATCTTGACAGCTGAAGCCTGTATGGATGTGTGTGTAATGGGAACTGGCATGAGCACGTTTGCTGTCTAGACAGAGACCCTGCTAAGCCTCACTCTCCAGGTTCACTCAGGAACCGTGCTGCTGAGCGCTGAGACTGCACGTGATCACACCTGCTCCTCTCTCAGGATGTTATTAACGTGCAGTATGTTTATACCCAAGGTCAAATTCGCAAAGGAACAAAACGTTTCTTTTTTTTTAAAGCACATTCTGCGTCATTCCCAGTGGTTTGTTGTGTAAACGATACCTGATCTGTACACGGCAGGATTGTAAAGCTCCCTTTACCCTATCCCAATCAAATACTCCCCAGATAGAGATGGCATAGGGTTAGCTACTGAGTAAAGCTCTCTCTACACTGTCCCCATCAAACACTCCCCAGATAGGGTTAGATACAGAGTAAAGCTCCTTGTACACTGTCCCCATCAAACACTCCCAGGACAGGGACAGAATAAGGTTTAGAGACAGAGTAAAGCTCCTTATACACTGCCCCATCAAACACTCCAAGGACAAGGGCAGCAAGGGGTTAGATACAGAGTAAAGTTTTCTCTATACTGTACCCCCAATCAAACACTCCCAGGGACAGGGACAGCACGAGGTTAGACACAGAGTAAACCTCTCTCTGCACTGTCCCCCCCATCAACACTCCCAGGGACAGGGACAGTGCAGGGTTAGATACAAAGTAAAGCTCTCTCTACACTGTCGCCCCCATCAAACACTCCCAGGAATGGGGCAGCACGATGTTAGTTAGGGGTTGGTTAGCTCAGTTGGTTAGATGGCTGGTTTGCAACACAGAGTGACCCCAACAGTACGATTCCTCCATGGGCTGCGGTTACCACAAAGGACCCTCTTTCTCAACCCCTCCCCTGAACTGAGGCATGGTGACCTTCAGATTAAACCATCACCAGTTGTCTGTCTCCAATGAGGGAGCAGCCCCACGGTCCCCTGGGACTGTGAGTGAATCTCACTCCTATTTAACCAGCAAACCACAGGAAGACATCACATACGGAAATGTGAATGTTGTTTCATGCTGATGTCCCCTACGTCAGTGTTGACTAGACTGAAGCTTGATTAATAAATAATTTGAGCTTTGAAGGGTTTTCAGTGTATGTAGGGATTGTCAGAGAATAAAGACCCCCATCGTTGAAGGCAGAGAGGCTGTTGTTTTGCATCTAAAGGCAGATCGATGTTGAAGTTTGAAACTCTAGCCCAATGTATTTAGGGATTCAGACAACAGATCTGCCATGAAATTAAAAACAAGCCACACTCTTTGATGGATTAAATTTAATTAAAGTGTCGATGGCTTTGGGTGAAGTGTCGCCTGTATCGCGATCTCCTCCGTTGCAAACATGCAGAATGGTCAGGAGTGTAATTCCTGTCTCAATGCCTTTCCCTTTGAAACAGGCCAACAGGTCAATGCTCCTTCCTGCAGCTGAATGACTCTCTACAAACACCCAAACAGGCCACAACGTGGGGACCTAGAGTCATAGAGCTGGATAAACCCTTTCATCCAACTCCTCTATGCCGATCAGATATCCTAAATAAATCTACTCCCATTTGCCAATATTTGGCCCATATCCCTCGAAACCATTCCTATTCATATACCCATCCAGATGCAGCAGTGAACCTGTGCAGTTACTGCCTTTGCTGTTAGAATTCCTGTATCACCGCACATCGGAGTGCACCTGGGAAAATGAACAAACAGTGAAATTCACAACTGATCTCGGAGGAACCTGTTTGGGAGAGGTCACAGCACAGAAACAGAAAGAACATAGAACATAGAAGAATACAGCGCAGTACAGGCCTTTTGTAGAATTCCTGTATCACCGCACATCGGAGTGCACCTGGGAAAATGAACAAACAGTGAAATTCACAACTGATCTCGGAGGAACCTGTTTGGGAGAGGTCACAGCACAGAAACAGAAAGAACATAGAACATAGAAGAATACAGCGCAGTACAGGCCTTTTGGCCCTCGATGTTGCGCCGATCCAAGCCCACCTAACCTACACTAGCCCACTATCCTCCATATGCCTATCCAATGCCCGTTTAAATGCCCATAAAGAGGGAGAGTCCACCACTGCTACTGGCAGGGAAT
>NC_057749.1:15927005-16002169 GCF_004010195.1 Chiloscyllium plagiosum
AAGCCAACGTACCCCTCATTGCATTAGAGCCAGTCTCAATACCAGAAATGTGGCTGTTTGTGCTACGTTCCCCTTAGAATCCATCACCCCCTACATTTTCCAAAACAGCATACCTGTTTGAAATGGGTATATCCACAAAAGATTCCTACTGTAGCTGCCTACTTCTCTTACCCTTCCTGGACTGTATCTGAGACTTTCCCCCCTTCCTCTAACTGCCATCCATCACATACTGTTGCTGTTGCAAATTCCTCATCGCTTCTATCTGTCTCTCCAACCGATCCACTCGATCTGATAAGATTCGCAACCAACAGCATTTATGGCAGATATAATCTGCAGTAGCCCTTAAACTCTCTTTAAACTCCCACATCTGACAAGAAGTACATATCACTGGGGCTGTTTTCCCTGGAGTGTCGGAGGCTGATGGGTGACCTTATAAAGGTTTATAAAATCATGAGGGGCATGGATAGGGTAAATAGACAAAGTCTTTTCCTTGGGGCAAGGGTCCAGAACTAGAGGGCATAGGTTTAGGTTGAGAGGGGAAAGATATAAAATGGTCCTAAGGGGCAACTTATTCATGCAGAGGATGGCATGTGTATGCAATGAGCTGCCAGAGGAAGTAGTGGTGGCTGGTACAATTGCAACATTTAAAAGGCATCTGGATGGGTATATGAATAGGAAGGGTTTAGAATGGGCCGGGTGCTGGCAGGTGGGACTAGATTGGGTTGGTATATCTGGTCGGTATGGACGAGTTGGACCGAAGGGTCTGTTTCTGTGCTGTACATCTCTATATCTCTATGACTCTATGACTCTAAATGTTGCAATTGTACCAGCCTCCATCACATCCTCTGGCAGCTCATTCCATACACGTACCACCCTCTGTGTGAAAAAGTTGTCCCTTAGGTCCCTTTTATATCTTTCCCCTCTCCACCCTAAACTATACCCTCTAGTTCTGGACTCCTCAACTCAGAGAAAAGTCCTTGCCTATTTATCCTATCCATGTCCCTCATGCTTTTGTAAACCTCTATAAGGTCAATCTTCAGCCTCCGAAGCTCCAGGAAAAACAGCTCCAGCCTGTTCAGCCTCTCCCTATAGCTCAAATCCCCCAACCCTGGCAACATCCTTGTAAATCTTTTCTGAACCCTTTCAAGTTTCCCAACATCTTTCCAATAGCATAATCTGGTTCTGGTCACCGCTCTTTAGGAGGAGGAATGGTTGTCCTCGAGAGGGGATTGGAGGACATTTCCCAGCTTCCAGGAATTGTTGAGGGGTGGGGGAGACCGTTATTGATGAGATTACATTGGAGAAGGTGGGTCTGTTCTCCTTGGGGATTGTGGGAGGTTTAGTCGAGGTATCGAGGTTTAAACCCAGTCTGCTTATGGCAATTACAAGGACTGGGCTGGGGTGTGAGGAGGGGTTGGGGGGTGTTCACTGGTTTAAAGCTGGAGGAGCCAAATCAGGAGAATAATCTTTTTCACTGGGGAGCGACATGATCTAGAAGTTGATGGTTTTGGAAGTGGTGTCAATCGGTGATTTAAAAGGGAATTGGATGGTCACTTGAGGGGAATAAACTTGCAGGCAGCAAGGGTCGAGTTATAGAGTTTTCTAGCCCCATGCCCATTGAGTCCATGCCAGTCATCAAGCACCTATCTCCTCTAGTCCCATTCGCCATCACCTGGTATGGAGCCTCAATGCCCTGGAGCTTCTCAGGTTTATCTGAACATGTCTGAAACATTGTGATCATTCCTGCCCTGACCACTCTTTCAGGCAGCGAGTTCCAGATTCCCACTACCCTCTGGATGAAAATATTCTTCCTTCAATCTACTCTAACCCTCTAGCCTTTTACCTTAGATCTATGTCCCCTGATTATTGACCCCTCTACAAAAGGAGAAAACTTTCTTTGTATTTGCCCTGTCTGTGTCCATCATGATTTGCTAACACCTCAATCAGATTCGCTTTCTCTGCTCTAAGGAAAACAACTCCAGCCTATCTCGTCTCCTCCTCATAGCAAAACTGCTCCAGATTCTGGTGAATCTCCTCTGCACCCCATCCAGGGCAATTACATCCTTCCTCTAGTGTGGTGACCAGACTCAATATTCCTAATATTAGGGCCATAACTCTGGATCCCATTAGGTCTTAGCTTCTTGGCCAGTGTCCCATGTGAGGTCTTGTCAATAGACTTATTGAAATCCATGTAGACAACATCAACTGCAGTCCCCTCACCCACACATCTAGTCACCTCCTTAAAAACTCACCCAAACCTGTCAGATATGATTTCCCCCTGAGAAAGCCATGCTGAGTGTCCTTGATGAACCCCTGTTTCTCCAAGTGGAGGTTAATTCTGTCCCTCAGAGGTTTTTTTTCCAATAGTTTCCCTATCACACACAAGCAGAGCAGGGGAATGGTGCAGTCTGGCTTACTCTATAGCTGGTCATCCGAGGTGGGTGTCAGGACCCCCAAATGTGATTGGAAGCTGCAATTTTGGGTTGGTGAGCTCAATGGCTTCCCCTTGCCCCCCTAAACAATCACCCCCTAATCTCTCTGGTCTTCTCCCCCAGACCCCCACCACACGCCCTCAGAAGAAGCAACATTTCAAATCTCAAAAATGGGTCACAGTAGGAAAATGTTTAGGAAGTACTGCTCTGCAGAGGTTTGTGTAGTTATGATGGGCTGAATGGCCTCTTCCAGTACAATAAACGACTCTGTGAAGTAAACGGACAAGGAGATGATTTTTGTGAACGGTGTATAACAATAGAGGCCATTTACACTGAATGGCCTCATTCTGTACAATCGAACATAACACATAATCTAGATTTCACAGTAACACAGAGAGAGTGCTGCATTGACAGAGACGGCATTGGAATGGATTAAGCTCAGATAGAGTCATAGAGTCAGGTAGCATGGAAACAGTCCCTTTAGCCCAACAAGTCCACACCTTCCGCTGAGGAGTAACTCCCCAGACCAAATTCCCCTACCCCATATTTACGCCTGACTAATGCACCTAACCTACGCATCCCTGGACATTACGGGCAATTTAGCGTGGCCAATTCACCTGACCTACACATAGAGTCATAGAGATGTACAGCATGGAAACAGACCCTTCGGTCCAACCCGTCCATGCATCTTTTCCCTCTCACCCTAAACCTATGCCCTCTAGTTCTGGACTCCCCCACCCCAGGGAAGAGACTTTGCCTATTTATCCCATCCATGCCCCTCTATAAGGTCACTCCTCAGCCTCTGATGCTCCAGGGAAAACAGCCCCAGCCTGTTCAACCTCTCCCTGTAGCATCTCAACAAAATTGGTGGGTGAGTGTGCTTTGGGACACATGCAGTTGTGAGCGGTGCTATATAAATGCACTTACATTTGACCTGGCTTGTTCCCCAACAGTTGGTGTCAGGGAGCTATTCAGAAAGCCCCTTCTCCCAGTCCAGCCTCAGGTGAGGAAGCATGGACCATCCCAGGTTAGATGGTCAGTTCAGTAACAAGGTGTGGACAGTGTTGGCTGACATTCTGTAAATGAATTGGTGTAATTTATTAAGCTTTTCCAATCGTCAAAACAAAAATCTGAAAATCTGGCCCTAGTCCTTTCTGTGAAACGCATCTGGTGGGCGAAAATGAAATGTTAGTGAGGCAGCTTTTCGACATTTAGCTGACGCTACTCAGCTGAAATCCAGTGTTAAATGTAATATATTTTTGGCCTAACACTTTAATGAATAGTTAGGTAAACACGTGCAGGTGCCAGGGCTGACAAATGTAAGACTTGGAGGATTCATTATCTCTTAATATTGGAACCCTTTTATAGTGGAGGCTAGTAATTTGCATATTAATTAGACAGTGCTAGAGATTCATTCAGTCTCTCACCCAGACGTCTGTCTGAGAGAATCTAAAGAACTCAACCAGGCCATTGGACTCACTAGGGATTCTCCTAGTGTTTAAATTCCACTTGATCCTCGCTCCTGCTTTTCTCCACCTCACTCTCCCACACAATCCTCCATTCCCTTTCTCCCTCAAACATGTATTGATCATTGCACATAGTTCTATATTGTGCTCATCAGTATTCTCTGCAGTAGTGAGCTCTGCTTTCTGAGTCAAGAACTCTCTGTGAATTCACTGTTGGATTTATTAATGACCGTCTTATACTCAGGGCCCGTGCTTCAAGTCAGTCAAGATTTAGAAGCAATTTGCTCTGCAAACAACAGCAGCTTATATTTTTGGAGTAAAGTACTGCAGATGCTGGAATCTGTACTGAAAAGAACAAATGCTGAAAATCACAGCAGGTCAGACACATCCACGCAGAGATGATTTGGAGATGCCGGTGTTGGACTGGGGTGTACAAAGTTAAAAATCACACAACACCAGGTTATAGTCCAACAGGTTTAATTGGAAGCACTAGCTCCTTCATCAAGTGGCTGCCCGTGGTCATCATTCGATTATTAATTCCAGATTTTTATTGAATTCAATTCCTACCATCTGCCATGGTGAGATTTGAACACAGGTCCCTGGAACATTACCCAGATTAACAGTCCAGCAATAATACCACTTGGCCACCATTACCTCCCTTTGGGAATTGATGAGTTTACACAACAATTGCTGGTGATTGCATGGCCACCTTTATGAAACTAGCAACCAATTCCAGATTTTCTTAGATAACTTGTAATTCCACTTTTTTGGGATTTGAACTCATGACCCCCAAGGAGCCTCTAGATTAGTGGGCCAGTGACACTACTACTATACCACAATACCCTCTATGCATTGAACTCTGCAGCAAGGGCACTGTGGAGCCCAAGCAGGAGAATTCATAAACCACTTCCAAGAGAAGTGGTTCCACCTGTACCCTTCCTCAGCAGAAAGGAGGGATCTGAAGGGTACAGGTAGAGAGGACATTTCCCCCTTATGGGAGAGTCCAGAACTAGGGTCACTGTTTAAAAGTAAAGGGCCACCCATTTAGGAGAGATGAGGCAAAACACCTTTTCTTGAGGACCGGGACACTTGGTCGTAGTTATAGTCCTTTTTCACTGAGTCTGTGTCCACTGGGCTTCAGAACACGAGGCCACGCTGTGTGCACACACTAGCCTCTGTTCCAACTTGCCTCCAGGGCACATTCCCCTGCTCCAGCCCCACACTCGCTCTGCTTCCGCTCCAGGCTCCAGACATAAGGTTATCATCTGATTAGCCATGGTCTTATTGAATGGCAGAGCAGGGTTGAAAGGGCGAATGGCCTGCTCCTGCTGTATATTTGAGTGAGTTGCTGATGAAAGAGATTGTCACCGCCCCTCTGGTTTATTTTCCCTCCTCACTGTTGGTGGTCACTTCATTGTGAAGCTCAGTGTCAGATTTCACTCTGTAACGTGCGATCTGTTGAAAAGATTTCTGAAATCACAGATATTTTTCCCACAGAACCCATCAACATCAAAAACAAACCCGAAATCGGGCAGTGCACCCCTGTCCTCGAAATACCGGGCGCAATCAAATGGGTAAAATAACACTCATGGTTCCAACATTCCTATTGTTTACAAAAACAGAAGTTGCTGGAAAAGCTCAGCAGGTCTGGCTGCATCTGTTGGAGAGAAATCAGAGTTAGTATTTCAGGTCCAGTGACACTGCTGAGCTTTTCCAGCAATTTCTGTTTTTGTTTCTGGTTTTTGTTCTTTTGATTTTATTCCTGTTGTATATTTATCTACGTTGAGGCAGTCACAGAGCAATAGATACACAAACAAACCTTCAGCCCGCCCAGGCAATGAGTGGCGTAAGGGGAATCCTTTATTGCCTTTATCCCCTGGAGGGAAGACCCAGTGATACCTGGAAATGGTTGCACTGGAGGTTCATTTCGATGTACACAAGACAGGTCGAACCAGTACAGCTCACCAGGTTAATTGGTTTGTCTTTCAGAACCTGTTGTTGAGTGATGCACATTATTTGTTTAACAAAGCGATTCTCACATTTCCCCCACCCTCTATGCTGCTTCTTTGGAACTCCTGATTAGATTTCTTCTCTGACAGAATCTAATTACGCTCTTGCCGGTCAGAGGAAGCATTCTCCCTGTTACAAAACTTGTTGCGAGGAGTCTGTGGTAAGCGACGGGGCTGCTTTTCCCGAGTTTGTGTTGTGGAAAGCCCATTTATTGGACTTAACATCCCCAAACGACATGTAGAGCAGGCGGTGGAGGACTCCTGTGGCTGAGGATCGAGAGGAGCCAGGCCAAGGGCTGCTTTAGGGCCCTGGAAATCAAGGCCTGTTGAAGTGGTTTTGCATTGAGTAGAGGGGTTACTATGGCAACGGTTTTTGAGATGCAGTTTGGGACATGCCTTGGAAAGAAAATAAGGTGCTTTCGGCTGTTCTAATTCAAACGGTTAGTTCATGGTTAAAAAAAACCCCTTGAGCTCTGAATTTCAATCTGGTTGTCATGACGAGCAATGCACTCTTTCCCCTTAGTAACAATAACTAACGTCAAGTTAATGAGGCAGCATTCCTTTGGAGATACTATCACAGGCAAGGCAACTGGTAACTCCAGGATTCACCTTGTCATCTAAATGGGAAGGATTTGGATGGTTCAGAGATAGCATGAAGCCGGCCCGGACCAAGGCAGTCCCCCAGACGTTCTGAGCTAATGCTTCAAAAGAACATTGAAGAATATGAGGATTTGGAGAAAGAGTAGGTCATTCAGCCCATCAAGCCTAACCCCTCATTCAATAAGGTCAACCATGATCTCATTGAAGGGCAGACCAGACACAATGGGCTGAACGATCAACTTCTGCTTTTGTGTCTTATGGCCAGTCTGTGGCTTCAACTCCACTTTCAGTCCACTCCCCGTCTATCAATCTTGAAAAAACCAAATGTCTGTGGGTCCCAGTTTTAAATGTATCCAACAATGGAGCGTCTGTAACATTGAGGATTGGAAAGATTCACAATCTTTTCCTAAGGATAAAGACCATCTGCTGTAAAGGGGTGGATGTGTGTGTGTGTGTGTATCTCTATGTGTGTGCGCGTATATGTGTGTGCGTCTCTGTGTATGTGTGATAAGTGTGTGTGTGTCTGCACATGTATGTGTGCCACACTCATGTGTGTGTGTCTGTGTGCGCGCATGTGTGTATGTGTCTGTGCGTCTGTATGAGCCTGTGTGTATGTGTGTCAGGAAGACAGTGTAAATCACAGAGTGGGAAGGTTGTTAATTGGAGGGGTGGGGGGTGGGAGTGGATGTGGCGGTGAATGCGGTGGGGTGTGGAGGATGGGATTAGGTGTTAATTGAAGTGCCAACACACCACCACTTGTTTTACAACTCTCCGTTTGCAAATTTCAAACCTGGTCTGTTTCTGGTCAGAAGTTAATCTTTTTCAACGGACTGCAAAAATGAAATGAGGACACTCACAGCAATCTATAGAAATAGACCTCAGATAAATAATGGATTTACTGTAATGGAGTAGAAACAGTGAATCCTAACTCCCTGGGAACTATCAGGATGGGGGTGGGGAGAAAATTGTTGCTGAGATTCTCCACAATCAGCATCATCTGTCAAAATATTTCACTTCATTTTAATTTGCTGAACAAAGACCATCTTGATGAAAATTTATGGAAATTGGCTCCTTTTTAATTGAGTACACATCTCCGTAATTCTGCTGGGCTGTGAATTCCCACCATGTGCCGTTTTGTACATTTTTATTAAATCCAAGGCTGAATCCTTTTTTTTTAAATAACAGGTCTGGTTCCAGCAGCTAAACAGGTTTCCATGGCAACTTCACATCTTTCTGTATCCACAGCAAGGCTTCTCTGCACGGTAGGCCCAAAGCAGACAGGTAGATTGATTTCAGTAAAGTGTGGTTTGAGGTCTCCGTTTTTTAAATTCTTCAGCTTTCGGGAATTCCCCATTTTGTCAAGATTTAAGACGTGGAAACTCACTTGTATCACCTTGTCTGTCATTTCTGCACACCCACAGTTGCCAAGCAACAATGGTATTAAGCTGAAAATGTGTTGCTGGAAAAGCGCAGCAAGTCAGGCAGCATCCAAGGAACAGGAGAATCAACATTTTGGGCATAAGCCCTTCTTCCTGAAGAAGGGCTTATGCCCGAAACGTCGGTTCTCCTGTTCCTTGGATGCTGCCTGACCTGCTGTGCTTTTCCAGCAACACATTTTCAGCTCTGATCTCCAGCATCTGCAGTTCTCACTTTCTCCTCGAACAATGGTATTGAGGCAAGGAGAGACAGCAGTGAGAAAGCTACAATCAGTCACCACACCCTCAACAGAAGGGCAACAATGAAAGGATCCTTCCTCCTGAATAAATGACTGAACATGAAACTGACCAAAGGATGCTCAGCTGTAATTAAAATGGAACAGAATGTGGTGGTGGAAACTGAAGATGCAAATGCTGTGATGAAGTTGGCCCCTTGCTTTTTAAATCCATGAGGGTTTCTGCTCCTGCACTTGCCCCTCCCCATGCTCTCCTGAAGCCCCATTCTAGTCCTATGGAACTGATAGGCCTTATACCTTACCCCTCTCCAGCCTTCCCCACAAGAACTGGCTATCTGACCGACGGTCCATGCCAGTGTTGGTACCCCACGTGAATCTCCCCCACCCAGTTACCCTGACTCCCCCTCATCTCACCCCATTATCATATTGTTTGATCCTCCAAAACTGATCCACCGTCCCAGAAAAAGTATCTCCACCTGTACCGCTCCTCGACCACTCCCTGTGGGAGCTTGTCTCACATTCCCACCACTTCCTGGGGAAAGAGGTTTCTCCTGAATTGCCAAATGGATTATCTTACATTAGGCCCTGTCTCCTCAGCGCTGGTGTTACCTACAAGTGAAGATGTCTTCTCTATGTCTCCTGTATTCAATTCTTTACTGACCTTAAAGAATTCTAGCAGATCACCCCTCACTCATAACCCTAACACATCTCTCTGTTCCAGAGGAAAGTGCCACAGCTAGTTCAACCTCAGCTTTGGCATCATTCCACACGTGGAATCTTCATCACAGAATGTCGGCAGGTTAATCGACTGTAGGAAGCAACACCCCAAGCTCTTGTGCACCAGAACTGCACAGCAACAGGAGCAGCTGCTGTGCTCAAGGTCTTACCACACAAGGAGTGGTAAAGGCTAACTGCTGCCCCAGCCAGGACCTTCCGATCAGAGTGACCCACAATGCTGCAACGGGGTGGGGGGGGTGGTGGTGTTCCTCATGAGATTTGGGGGAGAGATTTATGACAGACTTGCTGCCCCTCAAGTCCCTTTGGGGAGTTGCATTGAACATTAAGCACTAAGACTGAGAGAAGGAAGGAGGAGTACAGAAGCAAGCTGGTCTTTTTCAATTCCTGGTGCAGGGAAGGTGCAAAGTTCCAACCAGAAGTACCCATACAGTTAGGGTGGCACAGTGGTTAGCACTACTACCTCACAGTGTCGGGAACCTAGGTTCGATTCCAACCCAGGTTCTATTCCGACCGGGTTTGGACAACTGTCTGTGTGGAGTTTGCACATTCCCCCTGTGTCTGTGTGGGTTTCCTCCAGGTGCTCCGGTTTCCTCCCACAATCCAAAGATGTGCAGATCAGGTGAATTGGCCATGCTAAATTGCCCATAGTGCTCAGGGATGTGAGGGTTAGGTGTATTAGTCAGTGTAAATGGAAAGTAATAGGGTAGGAGGAATGGGTCTGGGTGGGTTACTCTTCAGAGGGTCAATGTAGACTTGTTGGACCAAATAGCCTACTTCCACACTTAAGGCATTCTATAATTCTAAAACACAAGAGAATTTGCTTTGTCCAATTTCTGGACACTGCAGCTACCCACAAAAACCCAAACATGACTGACTGTATCTAATTTGAAACATGTCTCTTTAAAAACTTGCTAAAGACAGTCAGTGTGCATCTCACATTAATCTGGTTCATTTCCCCAAAATGCACAGTCTCACACCCTCTCAACCATGAGATAAATACTTGGAGAGACAGCGATCATTTCCAAAAGCACTAACTGTTCGCATTCTGCAGATCAGGTTTGGCCCAGTTTTTTCTGCTTTAACTGCAGTTGGAAGCTTGGTTGTTGGCATGCAGTTAAATCGAAGCCACAGAAATAGAAAGCTGCTAGTTCTGCCCCCATTTTCGATTCTCTGCTGAAATGCTGCCTTTCTGATAAAGCTCTATAACTGGAGTATTGCCTTTCAAAGGAGGGGACAATTACTAGAGAACACACGACCTGCTGTGTCAGCCTTACTCCTGTAACCTCTCAACATCTCAGTGTGCTTTACACCCAATGACACACATTTCCAATCGCAAGCTCCCACACAGGGTAATGTGACAGTGACCAAGAAATGTGTCCTTTTTTCGGTGTGAGGTTGATCGAACGATTAACATTGGCCAAGACACCAGAAGCATTCCCCTGTCCTTCCTCCAATCATCGTTCCCCAGAGGATCGTTAACACCTGCTGAGAACAGAGGCACCAGCTGCTGAGGCAGTGCAGTACTGAACCTCCAACAGCGCAGTGCAGACCCACCGGCAGTGCGGCGCTCCCTCGGTACTGACCCTCCGACAGTGCGGCGCTCCCTCGGCACTGACCCTCCGGCAGAGCGGCGCTCCCTCGGCACTGACCCTCCGGCAGAGCGGCGCTCCCTCGGCACTGACCCTCCGGCAGTGCGGCGCTCCCTCGGCACTGACACTCCGACAGTGCGGCGCTCCCTCGGCACTGACCCTCCGGCAGAGCGGCGCTCCCTCGGCATTGACCCTCTGACAGAGCGGCGCTCCCTCGGCACTGACCCTCCGACAGTGTGCGCTCCCTCGGCACTGACCCTCTGACAGTGCGGCGCTCCCTCCACACTGGCCCTCCGACAGTGCCCACTTCCTCAGCGCTGACCCTCCCACAGTGCGGCACTGCCTCAGCACTGCAAGGTGAGCCCTGCAGATTTGAACCTTGGGCAAGGCCAGGCTCTGCTGAGCCACCAAAGACTTCTCCCAAATAACCTTCCATATAAACGGTGATACTGTTGAAGCGTCAAATGACAGCTAACCCCCTCAGAACGTTTTTTATTGAACCTATTTTTCCTAATCAATCTGCTCAGAAATGTCATTACACACCTCTGGCTCTATTGTTCTAGGGGTAGGCCCAGCTCTGCTGCAAGTGGGCAGGGAGTAATCTCTGGGGGTAGGACAGACAGGCTCTGATACTCTGGTCCAGGATTACTGAGAGACACCAGCCACTGGTTAATTGTGTTAGGGACAGTTTGTGAAGCAGGTTAGCAATTTAATAACGTTAACCAGGATGGCAGCCTCTGACAGAAGCTGCTGTGGAGTGGGCACTGGAATTCCGAGATTTTAGAAAATCTTAGTTTAAAATCTCACAACACCAGTTTATAGACCAACAGGTTTATTTGGAAGCACTAGCTCCTTCCTCAGGTAGTTGTGGAACACCTGATGAAGGAGCAGCGTTCTGAAAGCTAGTGCTTCCAAATAAACCTGTTGGACCATAGTTTGGCATTGTGTGATTTTTAACTTGGAACAGGATCATAAGACACAGAATTTGTAGCAAAAGACTATTGTGTCATGCAACTGAAACTGAAACTTTAGAAAATCTGGCAGTGGAAAGGAGATGAGGACAGTTTCTAGGAGCCAAAGTTTGTAACTCAGGTTGAGGTTTAGGGTGTAGGTTTGCTAGCTGAGCTGTAGATTTGATATCCAGACGTTTCATTACCTGGCTGGGTAACATCATCAGTGGTGACCTCCAAGTGAAGCGAAGCTGTTGTCTCCTGCTTTCTATTTATAGGTTTGTCCTTGATGGGGTTCCTGGGGTTTGTGGTGATGTCATTTCCTGTTCGTTTTCTGAGGGGTTGATAGCTTGAGGTGTTTTTATGTGCGGTTTGTATTGAAGACATTTTGGCAGTACCTGTTTTCTCAAACATTCATCAAGGACAAACCTATAAATAGAAAACAGGAGACAACAGCTTCACTTCACTTGGAGGTCGCCACTGATGATGTTACCTAGCCAGGTAATGAAACGTCTGGATATCAAACCTACAGCTCAGCAAGCAAACCTACACCCTCAACCTGAGCTACAGACCTTCACAAACCTTGCAAAAACGTATGGGCGCATCACGCTACAACTTGCCCGAAGATGGGAAAGGAATGCCATCCGAAAGAGTTCCACCCACAAACAACTGTACTTCCTGCATGAATGTTTGAGAAAACAGGTACTGCCAAAATGTCTTCAATACAAACCACCGATAAAAACACCTCAAGCTATCAACCCTTCAGAAAACGAACAGGAAATGACATCACCACAAATCCCAGGAACCCCATCAAGGACAAACATATAAATAGAAAGCAGGAGACAACAGCTTTGCTTCACTTGGAGGTCACCACTGATGATGGTACCTAGCCAGGTAATGAAACATCTGGATATCAAACCTACAGCTCAGCGAGCAAACCTACACCCTAAAGTTTCTGGGAGAACATAACTGCAATACTGTGGCCACAAGCGACCCTCAACCAACTCTCTGCCCAGGGTAAATAAATAAACCACTCCCAGGATTAGACCATGCCCCCCTGCATGGCGTTCTCTGCTATGCTAACAGCCAATTGGAAGCTAAACCCGGGAATGGGTCTGAGATCCGGGCGGGAACTTGCCAGACCGGGAGCACATTCCCATTTGGAGCTCTGTGCCCCCCTCCGCACTCACCGTCTAATATCCAGAGTCAGTGGGTCAGCAAAAGCAGAGGAGGCTGCTCCTGGCCTCACCCACTCCCCACAGACTTTCCACTGGGAACCAAACCCGAAGCTGGGATGGAACAATCATTCAAAAGCACCACCCTGCTGAGCTCCCTGTACCCAGCCGGGGCTGGGGCTCTGGGACCAGGGCTCTGGGACCAGGGCACCTGCCCCTTTGTTTGTGTGAGAGGGTCAGCTCTGCTTTGGGATATCACACGAGGTGGCGATGGCTCAGTGGTATTATCATTAGATGAGTTTCTGAATTAATAGTCTAATGTCTGGGAAACCAGGTTCAAATCCCACCATGACAGATGGTGGAAATTTAATTCAATAAAAATCTGAGCTTAGAGTCTAATGATGGCCATGTCCATTGTTAATTGTTGGAAAAGCCCATCTGTTTCACTGATATCTTAAGGGAGGGAAATCCACCATCCTTATCTGGTCTGGCCTACATGTGACCCCAGACCCACAGCAATGTGGTTGACTCTTAACTACCCTCTGGGCAATTAGGGATGGGCAATAAATGCTGGCCCAGCCAGTGATATCCACATCCCGTGAGTGAATTTAAAAAAACACTTGACATATCAAGAAGAGAGTGATGTCAGTAGAAACTCCCAGTCTGGCTGCATTCAAACATACACAGACACACACACACACACAGCTGGTACAAAGTGATGGACTCACTCTGACACTGTAAATACTGAGGTGCTCGCTTAGTGATTGAGGCTTCATTGAGACTCCGCTCAGATTTTCAACTCGTTCCACCTTTTAATATTAGGTTCTGTCAGACTTAGAGGAACGTGGGCTTGCTGTAACAATTCAAACCTACAATCAGGAATCTATCGAAACCCTATCATTACTGCACATTACTCATTACTGGGAAATGGCACAGTGATCAGTGACAGCCCGGTGTTAGAGTCAAGCAGCAGCTGTGGAGATACAAGGTGCCCAGTGCTGGCACCAGGAAACCAGACACTCACCCTCATGGCACTCTGTGGGAGCTCCCACCTCCTCCCAGACACCCCCACATCTCACCGACCCTTTACAGAATACAGGATTTGTATTTACTGGCTCCAACTCCCCCACCCTCCTACTACCCCTAAATCTCTTTATACAGACAGGGGAGGGGGCTAAAACAGGTGGGAATATTGCCTTATATGGGGACCCAATGGTCAGAGTGGGTGAAAGTGGGAGAGAGAGAGAGAGAGGGAGAGAGAGAGAGAGAGAGAGAGAGAGAGAGAGAGAGACACACACAGAGAGAGAGAGAGAGAGACAGAGAGAGAGAGAGAGAGAGAGAGGGGGAAGAGAGAGAGAGAGAGAGTGGGTAGAGATATCATACTGGGCCAACGGGTCAGGAATTATAAAAACAGTTAGAAGCAGAATCTCACGGTTTTGGCATTTTATATTCCTGGTCGATCACACCCAATTCCCAGAGGTGACCTGAGCACGCAATCACCTACAATATTCTGCATGTGCCAAGCGACAAATCATCAACAAAGATATAAGTCACTTAGAAAAAACCAGGGTTATTAACAATTAATGACATCCCTCTTGGCACTTGAACCAATGAATGGAATGGGCACTCGGAGCAGTCAATTTTACTGCAGTACTTAATTAACCAAGTCTCAACCTCTTATGAGTGTGTAGGCGTGTGTATGCCTGTGCATGTGTTCGTGTGCATGTGTGTGTGGAGGGAAGAGAGAGAGAGAGAGAGAGGGGAGAGAGAGCAAGGGGAGAGATAGAGGGAGGGGGCGAGAGAGAGAGACAGACAGAGAGAGAGCAAGGGGAGAGAGAGGGGGAGAGAGAGCAAGAGAAAGTAAACTAGTGGCATTCCGGTTTTACCATGGAATCAGGGGTTCTTGGTGTTTACTCCAGTAAAAGTATCTCATTTGTAATTCTCCAATTGAGCAAAGATAAGAATATGGTTACCAGTGTCCAGAAATTGAACTGGACTCCCCACATAAAACAGCAGCTACTACAGCAGATCAGAGTCTAGAACTCCTCAAAGCCTGTCCACCACCAACAAGGCACAAGTCAGGAGTGTGATGGAATACTCCCCACCTACCTGGATGTGTGCAGCTCCAACAACACTCAAGAATTTTCTCACTGTCGAGGACAAAGCAGCCCTCTTAATTAGAACCATGTCCACAAGTATCTGCTCCCTTCACCATTGACACTCAGTAGCAGCAGTGTGTACCATCTACAAGACTCACTTCAGAAATTCACCAAGTTTGCTTAGGCAGCACCTTCCAAACACATGACCACTTCGATCTAGGAGGACAAGGGCAGCAGGTACATGGGAAAACCAACCCCTAGAGGTTCTACTCCAATACACTCATCATCCTGACTTGGAAGTAGATCGTTGTTTCTTTAGTGTCGTTGGGTCAAGATCCTGGAACTCCCTCCCTAATGGCATTGTGGGTGTTCCTAATCCCCATGGACTGAAACATGGCAGCTCAATACCCTATTGACAAACAGGGATGGACAATACAAACTGGCCCAACCAGTGATGCCTGTATTCCTGCATTACAATAAGTACTAGCCTTTCAAAAATAACTACCAGTCTGTAAAATGCTTTGGGGCACTTAGAGATTATGTAAGACACTACAATAATGCAACTTATTGTTGAAAGCTCAGGCCAGACTCTGCATTTCCAACATTTTATGCTTTGAATTTTCCTTACAAAGGGGCCTAATTTAAACAAAAAGATAACCTACTTTATTCTTCAAATGGTTAACCAGGATTCAAACAACTTGAAATTTATTTTTGGCTTGACATACTCTTGGTGAACCAGCCAGAAGATCCAGAATTCAAAAATAATTTAAATCAATTATTCAATAATTACTGCAAATTAAGTGAGATTGGGACCATTTCTGCAGCTCTACTCTTGGAACCATTATCACTTGCACACTCCTGGGGAAGAGAAATTACATTTAGTGCAGTTTAAACACCATCCTTTGAAACACACTGTCTTGGCAACATTCTGACGGCTAATCGTGGAGGCTGTTTCAACAGAATAAAGCCTGAGGATAATTAGAGTGTGCTCAACAAACACTTCCAAGCACCAAACTGGTTGGCATTAACTGGACAATTGAATAATGCAAAAACACCCTTCTTCCTTTCCATAGTCTCTTCTATTATTTCAAGTTAACTCACAATGCATTAAAGCTGATTAACTAGATTAATTAGTGACCCCCAAGATTCACTGGAACTGAAACGTTAATTGATTTCTCTCCACAGTTGCTGCCAGACCTGCTGAGCTTCGTCCAGCAATTTCTGTTTTTGTTTCAGATTTCCAACCTTCACAGTTCTTTCAGCTTTTTACTTTTGATTGAAGTCATTGTTGCAACCAATTTGCATACATCAAGCTCCCACAAACTGTAATGAGAAACCTGATCAATTGATCTCTTTTTAAAAGCATTGGTGAACGGGAGAAAACAATGTTGGCCAGGTTTCAGGGAGGATCTGCTCTCAGCACAGTTGTTGGGTTTACTCAGTCTTTGCCCAAACGCCAGCATGAACTTGTGCAGAAGGAGACCATCTCCTGTGCACAATCAGGTAGGGGGTCACTCTCGCCACTTGGTTTTCCTGTTCTCTTACTCAGGAATGCTGAGAACTGTGGGTCGCTAACTCTGTGCAGAACAAGCAGGAGTCAGTGAGGACTCCTTACCAGAGCTGTTCATTGGATAAACCTCATGTCTCCAGGAATGTCCAAACCTGGGTTTTAAAAGAATGAAATATTGTGTGAGGGTTGGAGCAAGACGAGATCCATTCAGTTGAGAAAGTGTGAATCAGAGATGATTGATTTTGACATATAAAGAATGATTGTGAACCTATGCTTGAATTTGCTGGGAGGTTCTCTCTTCGGTTGGTTTCTGTTGTTGGGGGGAGCTTGGGAGAGTTCAGTTAATTCGAAGCCAAGGGTCCTGAAATGGTGAAATCTTCCTGGATTAGAAAACAAAAAAGCAACAGCTTCAATATTGTCCTGAAATGCCAGGGAGTTGATATTTACTGCATGACAGCACTGCTGTGTTTTCAGCTAAACTGTAATACTGCAATGATTTTACTCCACTCTGGCTTATTGCAGTGCACAGGAAATTAATCTTGAATTCCTGGAGACTCCAAGGCAACTCTGTAGAGTTGGCAACTCTAATTGTCAGTAAAAGTGTTGCAATCTTTGTATAGTTAGATGTAAAAGTCATCATATTGGCAAAGGAAAGGCGTGTTGTCAATTTTTCTGGCTGGTATGGCCTTTTGTTTTGCCTCGATGAAAGTTAACCTGAAATGTTAACTCGATTTCTCTACCCACAGTTTCTGTCTGACAAAGTGGCGGGAATAGAGGGCATTCAGCCCAGAGTCTGCCCTGTTTTTCAATGAGGTAATGGCTGATCCATACCTTAATTCCAACCTCATCTAGATTCCAAAACATTGGAATCCTCAACTAATCAAACCATCAATCTCAGTTATGAAATGTTAATTAAATTGCCCAGCCTGTACAGGTTTACATGGGGACAGAGTCCCAGACTACTACTTCTGGACTAGCCCTAATTCTAGTTATTAGTCTTTGTTCTGGCTTTGCAGCCAGAAGAAATAGTTTCTCTCTTATCTACCTTAGAAAATCCTTAACTCACCCTTGATCTCCTGTTCTGACCTGGAGCGTTTTTTGCTGCTTTTTATTCAGCATTTGATTCATTGGCCTCAGGACAATACTTCACAATATCAAAAAACATTCAGAGGTCAAACAATTCAGATCATGATGACAAATTTTAAAAGGAATACCCCAAGTGTTAGCCTCCTGTCCCACCTAGAAACAAGGAGCCTTCGCACTTTGCAGGATTCAGTGACTCGACAGTAGAATTAGCAAGATGAGGAAACGGAGTTATTCTTTGGCATTATTTACAGGAGCTGAACTAAACTGATGAAAAACACAAATCCTTTCTTGCCGAAGACTGTGCAACATAAAAATAGATTCACAATCTTAATGGATGTGTTTGCGTAGGTAACAATTTATGAGATTGCACCTAACTCACTTAACAGCAAGGAAGTAGCATTTTTAAAGAATGAACACAGCTAATTATATATCTCTACTACCATATTATATCTGACGATCTTTGACATTATAAATTGGCAAAGCTATTCTGATTACTTAGAATATTAAGCATAATCTGTCTGAGCAAAGGGTTCAGAATGAGTTAATGATGCAAGCTTCCTGGCAGAAAGAAGTTTCCATTTAGCATTCATTGATTAAATATTTCTCACAGTTTTAATGCATTTGATCCTTGGATCTTGTTAATGATGCACAAAAAGTATTTGTATAAATGACAAAAGAGATAAAGAGGGAGACAGCAGAAACAAAGAAAGGGAAGGAGACAGACACACATTCATACTGTAGACAAACACATGCCACAGAAATTGAATCAAGGACAACGGGTTTACAGGGAAAGCTATTTGCAACACCTAACTTGACCTTGAATTAAATCTCATATATTCTCAGTGTGACTGTTAGGATTCAGACACTCGTGTTTCTCTAAGGCACCAAGATGATGAGTGCACATCAGCTTCAGCTGGTTCAATTGCTGCCTGATTTGTTTGCATCTGGAAGGAAAACGAAAACACTTGGCTCAGGAGAGCAAGTGTCAGGAGGAGAGTGGCAGCTTATTTACCTGATGTAGAGACAGACAGCAGGGAGGGCACTGTTCAGTCTGAGCTGTCTCACACTGTGACTCTGCATTTCTATTTCTGGTGATCTTCTGCCACTTTAACTGAACCTGGCAATTTTTCTGCTTAGAAGTTGCCCCAGTCATGGGCTGCTTTGACAAAAGCAATTCTGCATGAACAGCAGAGGCAGTTTTTAAACCATTAATAAAATTACTAAATTATTTGAAAAGTCAAGAATCCTCTAAGCTGTGTATAGCCATACAACCACAGAAGCTGTGATCAGTTAAATGAAGAATCTTATAGCCACACAGTATTTGGGGATCCCAGGTATTTAAATCAATAACATATAATGAATAGGCAGATAAAGTAATGAAAATGGTTAGTTCTAGAATACAAGGGGATAGAGAAGCCATGCTTCAACGAAATAAAGCCTTGTCTAGACTACTCCTGGAATACCACCAGCAATTCTGGGTACTGCAATTTATAAACAATACATGAGCCTTGAAGGAAAGAATAAATTCCTTAAATGTAGCACAGATTTATCAGAATGATCCCAAGAATTAAATTACAAGGAGAAGATGCACACAAAAGGATTGTGTTCCCTGTGATTTAGAAGGTTAAGATCTCATTTGATCAAATTTTAAGATTGCAAGGAGAATAAATAGAGTGAGAGACAGAGGGAGAAATCATTTCTGCTGTTTGGAGAATCGTAGCTCAAAACAAAAATCCTTCAGGAGGGAAATCGGGAAAATCTTCTGTATCCAAAAGCTGACAGCAGTGGAACGTTCTTCCACATAAGGCAACTGATGCCAGATTAATTGCAACTTTCAAATCTGAGATTGATATAGCTTTGTTATCCGAAGGTGCTTAAGGACATGGGGCATAGATGGGTATATGGAGGTAGATTGTAGATTACTGGGTGGCACAGTGGTTAGCACTGCTGCCTCACAGTGCCAGGGACCTGGGTTCAATTCCCGCCTCGGGCGACTGCCTGTGTGGAGTTTGCACATTCTCCCTGTGTCTGCGTGGGTTTCCTCTGGGTGCTCCGGTTTCCTCCCACAGTCCAAAGATGTGCAGGTCAGGTGAATTGGCTATGCTAAATTGCTCATAGTGATAGGTGCATTAGTAGGGAGTAGGAGAATCGGTCTGGGTGGGTCACCCTTTGGAGGATCGGTGTGAACTTAATGGGCTGAATGGCGTGTTTCCGCAGTTAACCATGATCTCATTGACTGGTAAAACAGGTTAGAGGGAGTAAGGGGTGTATACTTGCTCCAGTTTGTAACTATCATTTAACTTTCTAAATTATGTCTAAACTTTTCCTATTATAAATCTCCATAATTTATGAGAAGTTTTGCCTGTGTAAACTTTTAGCCTAACAAGTGAACCTTGTGTCTGCTGCACTTTCTGATTACACAGAAATGTCTAATGGAGTTCTCATTTATAACAGGGACAGTCTATAACTACTTGTTATGATTGTCAGTTCTATTGAGGATATGCTGTAGTGTCTTTAGTGATGAGAGGGAGAAATTTGAAGGGCTTCGGGGGGAAAATACAGGAGAATGGGATCGATTGGATGAAAGAGTTTGCAGAGTTATGGTGACTCAGACTCTGTGCTGCAAAATTCTCAATTTTATTTATTTTAAATGCTGATATCTTTCTCGCTACAAAAACATTAATTCCCAAATTGTATTTTTACATTAATTTGAGTGATGTAAATAACAGAGGCAGGAATTTGGTCCAAAAAAGTTAAATCAGATTGTTTGAATTACAGAATTGATAATAATTAACTGAATTGTTTTAGCACTATAATTATTTATTCAATAATGGATTTAGAAATTTATTTTGTATAAACATTTGAGATAGATTTGAAACATTGACTTCAGAAACTAGCCATTGGCTGCAACTGGTGTGACAGATTTAAAGCAGAAAATGTTGACGTAGCATTTTACAATGAAATCATCGACAGAAAACTATGTCCAACAAATTGTGACAACAGGAAGTAACTATTGTAGGACAAATGGACAGGGCGGCAGTGGTTAGCTCTGCTGCCTCACAGCACCAGGGGCCTGGGTTTGATTTCAGCCTCAGGTGATTATCTGTGTGGAGTTTGCACATTCGCCCCACGTCTGCGTGGGTCTCCTCTGGGTAATTCGATTTCTTCTCACAATCTATAGATGTGCAAATTAGGTGGATTAGCCATGGGAAATTGCTCATAGTCTTCAGGGATGTGCAGGCTAGGTGGGTTAGCCATGGGAAATGTGGGAGTTAGGGTGACAGGGTCAGGGTTGGGGCTGGGTGGGATGCTCTTTGGAGGGTCGATGTGGACTCGGTGGGCTGAATGGCCTGCTTCCACACTCTAGGGATTCTACGATCTATGAAGTAATGCATGCTTAACCTCCCGTGGGAGGTAAAATGATTGACAGATTGAAGTTTTGACAGGAAGGGTCATAGTACTTGCTGCTGTTAGATTGGTTCTGGAAGCTATAGATCTTGCATTCATTAACTCGCAGCATTCCTCAGACTGTAACAGGGAGGCTCTTATACATGTACCACACACCAAGTACTTGGTTGCATTTGTAAGCTTTATTAATGAAATAATTTAAAAACCACATGATGGGAACTACTTCACTAAGTTAATACATCATGATTCCACGAACATTACACATCCTTCCCCCTGCAGCTCAAATCATAGATAAGATAGAAAGCCTTTTATGGTCTTTTTCTCAGAAGAAACTAACTGCATTCACCAGTGTAAGCTGAAAAGGATTGCAACAATTTCTCCTGTAGAAAATAAATTACAAGCATGAGACTAAGACAGATTATTGAGGTGGTGATTTCCCAGCAACAAGCCCACAGTTGAGAATGTCGGTAGGACGACAAAAGAAACAGAATGGTTCATCATACCCTCTACCCTCTCCAAAGCTGCAGACAGAAGCTCAAGTTCAGACGTCTATTGTGCTGTCCATAAAATCAGTTTGATAATAGTAGCAAACCCCTATAGCTCACTGCAGTCACATGCAAAGTTTTTTTGGAAAAAAAAGATTTTGGAAATTTGTTTCAGATGAAAACAAGTTCCAAATAACTCACTTTGGAACATATCAGATTGCTTGTGTGTAGTATCAACAAGGGGAGGCGAGGTTGTGGGGGGGGGGGGGGGTTCCAGAGCTGAATGCAGAAGTTTGCTTAACCTTCTGTAGGGCTGTTGCTGTGATATGCTTTGTTCGCATTCAGCTGCCAACTGCAATTATTCACAAGCTCCCAACAATACATCGAGATATCATTCAAGCAACACGAGCAGGCTCACTTCAAATAACAGTTAATCAAAAACAGATGAGACAGTCACTGAATATACATCTCAATGGCTGCCATCACTTGACTTGCTTCATTGTTCATCATTTTATGAGACATTCCCTTGCTTTATCATTTGCTTTCAACAATGAACTTAAAATTGATAAATGTACGTAATTGAATCAAAGTAAAATATATTGTTCTGGAATTTTCCTTAAGAAATTGTACAGAAAGTGCAAATAAATTTCCGCTCAGTATCAGTAAAAAGTGCAACTTCTGCACAAATGATAAATGGAACTCACTGGCAGTATGTGGTCAAACTGGTTTCAGGAAAGGAATTTCACATTTTCTTACTTGATTTGCAGCAGGTCGAACTGTGAGGATAAGGATTGTAAAAAGGCCATGCTATTGCAGAGGATTAAATACCACAGCAAACAGAAACTGGAGGAAGGAATGAGAATGTGTGGTGTGGAGGTGCTAGGCTAGGATTGAGATTGGCCAAAACAGATGGGCTGCAGGGACTAATAGATGGCTCGTTCTTTTTTTTAAATCATACAGATGCCCCCTGTCACTCCCCTCTCCTCATGCATGCCCCGGTGATTGCCCAACTCCAAAAACACCCATGCACTCCTGGTCACCTTTCTGTGCTCTACCCAACAGAATCCTAAGATCATCCAAGATTCTGGTACCCATATCCCAACTTATATCATCTCATTCATTTTGATACTTCACATTTGACAGTATACCTTGGCTCCCAGTTGAACTACACCTTGATTCCGAATCCTCTTTGTTTTCTTACTTCTCCATGACCTTGCCCAATCTTTATCTTCATAACTCCATCCAGCCCTGAAACTTTGTAAAGTATCTACCCTCATCCAATTCTACCCTCTGGAGCATCCCAGATTTGAATCACTCCACCATTGAGAACCATACCTTCAGTTGCCTGGGCCTAAAGCTCTGGGATACTCTCTCTAATCCTTTGGGCACCAATTCACCCTTTAAGATACTCTTTAAAACCAAAGTCATTTGAATAATCTGCCCTAAATTCCTCTTATGTGGGTCAGTGACAAATGTTGCCTGATAACTATACTGTGAAGAATTTGGAGTGTTTTACTACATTATATAAATGCAGGTTCTGGAATGAGAGGATAATTAATCTTTCTACATTTGGATTTTCTTTAAACAGAATTAAAATCAAGAAGCGAGTCTTCACACATACAGCAGTGAAACCTGTACAGGTAGTTCTTCTATAACATGATAGTTGCATTCTTGTGTGACCCTGCATTATATTAAAAAACAATCGCACTTTAGAAACAGCACTTAAAGTGTTGGCGATGTCATTGCGTTACAGCCAACACACGTTTTAAAAGTTTGCACTTTAAAAAGTGTCCCTAATTCAACAACTGCACTACAGCAAACTTGCATTAACAAAATGCACGTTATAGTAGAACGACCTGTATCTCACCTCATAGAAGTGTTGTATCTAGAGGACAGGTTGACACTTCAAAGCGAAGATGGATAGATTTTGGCAGACAAAAGTTGTAAAGGTCCACATAATAAGCCCTGCTGTGGTAATGCTGGATCAATTGTACATACTGGAAGCATGCCAGTCCATCGTCCACAAGGTACAAATTGGGAAACCTCCATTCATGTCTGGATGAGCGCAGCTGCAACAGTATTCAAGGAGCTCAACAACATCAGCATCCCATTCACCACCTTAAACATTCCCACTCTGCATCACCCTGGCTTCAGGGATCATCATCTGGATGATGTATTGTCACCACTCACAAAGGTTGTTTTGACAACACCTTTCAAATCCACTGCCTCTACAACCAAGATTACAGGCAGGTGTACAGTAACATCATTGCCTGCAAGTTACCCTCCAAGACACAAACTATCCTGACTTGGAGCTATCTCACCACTGGTCTACTGTCATTAAGTCAAAAATCTGAACACTGTCCCTGACAGTACTGTGGGTGTCCCTTCACCACAAGGACTGCAGCAGCTTAAGAAGGCAGCTCACCACCAACAGCTTTTTCAAAGCAATTAGGGACAGGCAAAAATTAGCCAGCTACTGTCACAACCCAAGAACAAAGGAACAAAGGGCGGCACGGTGGCACAGTGGTTAGCACTGCTGCCTCACAGCACCAGAGACCTGGGTTCAATTCCCGCCTCAGGCGACTGATTGTGTGGAGTTTGCACATTCTCCCAGTGTCTGCTTGGGTTTCCTCCGGGTGCTCTGGTTTCCTCCCACAGTCCAAAGATGTGCAGGTCAGGTGAATTGGCCATGCTAAATTGCCCGTAGTGTTAGTTGCAGGGGTATATGTAGGGGTCTGGGTGGGTAAGCTTCGGCGGGTCGGTGCGGACTTGTTGGGCCGGAGGGCCTGTTTCCACACTAAGTAATCTAATCTAATCTAATCTAAAAGATCTGAGAAAGAAAGTCATAGCAATTCAGGAGTGACTTTCACTAAACATACTGACACAAGGTCACCATTTGAAATGCTAACCTGCTTTTCTCTCCCTGATGAATGGCTGCGTATTTTGGCACTTTCTGCAAGCCAACTGCAAATGTTTTGTGACCAGGCAATCGTCACTGTGTTGCCCAGACTCCCAAGCTACAGACTCCAGGAACTACATCCACTCAAGACGGCTTGCTTACCCTTCCTTTAGCATTATGCGTGTGTAACAGTCAGTCAGACTCTTCCAAAATACAAATTGAAAATGCTGAAAAACATTCAACAGGTCAGGCAGAATCTGTGGAGACTGAAACAGAGGCCAGTGACCTTTCACCAAAGCCAAATTGTTAACTCGGGTGTTGCTGACTTACTAAACAATTTTTTGTTCTCATTTCAGATTTCCAGAATTCGCAGTATTTTGCTTTTAACAGAACTTTCCCTTTGGTTTCTTCAATAGATCTGTAATTAAAACCACAATAAAATCCAGTGGATTCTGTACGAAATGTAAAGACTCCTTGCCCCATGGCCCCAAGCCTTTATTCGAGAAAGCCTCTTTTGGAAATTATCCCATTAATAAATAATTTTAAGATATGGAGTACATCCAGTCAAAGAATAATCTAATTTGCAACAAATCTCTCCACACCCTCAGGCTAAAAGGGTTGGAGATGAAATGAGTATGCATATTTCATTGCAATCTTTCCTCAACTGCTTCCAAAAATACATAATGAACATATTCGAAGCCTTCACCAATCACCATACATACATACACACCAGTTTTATGTTAAATTTTGTATCAAGTGAGTAAAAAGTGAAAGCAGCCCCAACCAAAACAAGAGAGTGTAATGCAATAACTTAATAAACAAGAGAAAGTCTGTCCTTATATCAGTCTTTCATCAGTTTATGACTTTTCATTATAATGTTGATGTCTGCTTTATTGGACTTCTTTAATGACACCCTCATCAGCTCTGTTAATATGAGTTCTTTCAAATGACAAAACTAAAAGGCATAGGTTTAAGATGAGAGGGGAAAGATTTAAACGGACCTAAGAGGCAACTTTGTCACACACAGGGAGGGTTTGTGTATGGAATGAGCTGCCAGAGGAAGTGATGGAGGCTGGTACAATTACAACATTTAAAAGGCATCTGGATGGGTATATGAAGAGGAAGGGTTTAGAGGGATATGGGCCAAATGCTAACAAATGGGACTAGATTAATTTAGGATATCGGGGCAGCGTGGATGAGTCGGACCAAAGGGTCTATTTCCATGCTGTACATTTCTATGACAAGCTTCCTATGAAATTTTTTGTTTAAATTGAAAGAAAGTGATGAAAAGGTAGAAGAAATATAAGGTTTTTGGGCTTTGGTACATCTTGTCACAGGGAATGGCTGAGACAGAGGACATTACATCTTTGAGGGAAAGCTGGGTAAGTATTGGAACCAATGACAACCTGTATTTATCTAGCTTCTTTAATGTAGTCAAATATTCCAACACACTTCATAGCATCAGCAAGTAAAACCTAACATATCAGGAGACATTATGACAAGTGATCAAAAGCTTCAGAGAATTATAGAATTCCTACAGTGCAGAAGGAGGCCATCAAGTCCACAATGACCCTCCAAAAAGCACCCCACCTAGACCCATTCCCCCCTACCTTATCCCTGTAACCCAGGACTTCCCATAGCTAACCCATGTGGCCTGCATATCCCTGGACACTATGGGCAATTAAGCATGACTAATCCACCTAATCTGCACATTTCTGGACTGATCAAATAGGTAGGTTAAAAGGAGAGGGTAGATGATTATGTAGGATTACTTCAGCTGATGGTTCAGACAGACAAAGCAGAGGAAGATGAGGGGTATGAGAGAATAGGTGAGTGAAATTCATTCCAGATTGCTCTAGAATACAGCAAGAATGGGTTGAATTGGCCAATTGGTTTCCTTCTGTATGGTCTATTGCTACTGTTTCCAAAAGAAAAATGCCATGTTGAGTTCTCTCAAGGGTTGAATACTGCAATTTTTCATTTGTAAAATGCTTTATTTCTAAATGGGTTTTATTTTGCTGGAACAACAAAATTGCACAACAGCCACAAATACAAAAACAGTTTTTAACCTCGCAAAAGTGAAATTATAGCCAGTGTTACAACTCTACTTTACAGTGCAAAATTCTTTGATTTATGGTTAAAATCAATTAATAGTGCCAACATGTATTGATCTCCGTAACAGTGATAAAACTTTTGAAAATGAAGATGTGGGGAGAAACAAAACAATAGACAGATTAGGACTCAGATTAAGAAATTTTGCACTAGTTACATAGAACTTTACTGTACAGAAACAAGCCATCTGGCAAAGCTGGTCTATGCCAGCAGTTATGTTTCACACACGTCTCCTCCCACTATACTGACCTAACTTTGATCCAGAGCCTATTTTGAAAAAGAATATGTGAATTACAATTACAGCTGTGACACTGTAGCTTCAACTCTGTTCAGTCCCTGTATGTTGATGGATTTTCCAGCAGCAGAACATTATATTGTCACTCCCTAGTCCCTCTCTCCGACTGTATTGCCATGCTGTGTTGGCCCTATCCTGGCTCAAGTCAGGTATCAAATTTTAACTAATGCTTCCCGATTTGCTCACTGCAACAGAACCAGAGAAGAAGGGTTTTAACTTTCACCGTCTTCTCTGGTCTTCCTGTTGTTACTTGAATGTTAAAATGTTTAATAAATTAAAAATGAAAGACAAACAGAAGTATTGGCAAAATTCCAGATTTAATAAAAGCAGAAGGTGCAGGAAGCCTGTGTCTATGTTCTATGCACCTTGGAACCATTTGTTTTTATCCCAAAATCTGGAGCTCCCTTCTTAACCACACCACTGGTGTATCTGCGTCCCAAGGGCTGCAGTGTTCAAGATGGCAGCTTATCACCCTCTTCCCCAGGGTAATTAAAGGGGTGGCCTAGTCAATGACACCCACATCATGAACAAATAAAATAAAAGTATCATTGCATGTACTTTTTAACTTCAGCTTCCTTTTTCTATCACGTCTACCTGTTCAATTATTTAGCAAACTTATCTAGGGTCTACATTAACTCAGTACACTATTTGAAAACTGCAAAATGTGTTGGTGAAAGAACAAAAGTAGTTTTAACTCGAGACCAAAACATTATGATTATATATTTACACACTCAATTTCAGAGTACAACAGAATGGCCTGAGCACAGTACAATCTTTGACCAAATTTTGTCCAGCCTCAAAAACTACAATTCAGTCTTTAATTGGCGTAAGACTAAAAATAAATCCCAAATCTGTTTTGGCTAAAGTACAGATTCATCTTTAGAGATACCTCCTGCACACTCTCAGGCAGTGTGTATCAGAGAGCTTTATCATCAGGGGAGGGCCAGCATCACAAGCTTCTTTCCTTGCAATGTGTTTTCATGATCAAGGATCACTGCAACAATAATAAGGAATAGGAATTTTCCTTTGGCCAGGAACTTGTTATTTCCCAAAATTCCACTCTGGCTGAGATCAAATAGCTCATCACAAACTAATCCCAATCCATAATAAAAATTCAAAGTGATAAGACATCGAGATTTCTTTTAAAAACACACATAAACATCAGGCATTTAATCAATCAGCAGTTTGAGATGAGTGCTATGGTACCAACTCAGACTCTATACCATCCACCCTTCCTTTAGTGAAGGGCTGATACAGGGTTATTCGCGGCCTGGATTGAAAATCGCGAGCGTGAATAGTTGTTTTAAAAAATTCCCAATGAACTGATCTGTGGTAATACATGAGAAACAGGGCTTCGATGATATGTAATGTTTGGTGTTAGAAGATTTTATGCCCTGTCCACTTGTACTGCTGGGTTCATAGTTCAACTCCACAAGCTGCCCTTTCAGATTGTGGCTAGATCTGGAAATGGTACCTTAAGACTCATACATTGGTTCATTGGTTTAGCACTAGAAAACAGCAATAAGAATGGTCAACAAGAGTTACGCCACACAACATTAAACCTTGTATGTGAAGTTAGTCTCAGGACATGGAAGGCATTTATTGCCCATTTCTAGCTAACCCCAGCTTTGTAACAATTGAAATGTCAATCCACTTCATGGAATCTTATGGGCAGGAGGCCATTTGGTCCATCATGCCTATGCAGGCTGTTTGAAAGAGATTACAATTTACTTAGAAACATATTGGAGGTGATGGCCTAGTGGTATTGTCACTGGACTCGTACGTCAGAGACCCAGGTAATGCTTTGAGGACCCAGATTTGAATCCTGCCATGGGAGATATCGGAATTTCAACTCAATTACATAATCTGGCATTTTAAGTCTAATGATGATTGTTGGAAAAAACCTCTGGTTCACTAATATCCTTTAGGACAGATAACTGCCATTCTCACCTGATCTGGCCTACATATGATTCCAGACTCACAGCACTGTGGGGCTCTTAACACAATGAGGGATGAGCAGTAAATGCTGGCTGCAGTCTACTCATCTTGGCTAGCCATGAAAAAAAAAGCACGAATAAGCCATTTGGCCCAATGAACCTGTTCTGCCTTTCAACTAGAACATGGCTGATCATCTAATAATTAGGATGGCATCACCTCAATGCACTCTTTCCATTTCTGTTGATATCCTTAAAATCTAGAAATCAACCAATCTCTATCTTGGATATCCTCATTGGTGGATCCTCCACAGTACTCCTGGGTAGAGAATTCCAAAGAGTCACAACCCTCAGAGTGAAAAGATTCCTCGTCTCAGTCCTAAATTACCTGCCTCTTATTCTGAGACTGTGTCCACTGCTTCTCAACACCCCTCCAGCTGGGGAAAACATCATTCCTGCATCTATTCTCTTGAGACTTCCCACTCCCCTTGCTTTGACCTAAAGCCCTGCAAATATTTTTTCAACTATTTAACTTTTGAAAGTTATTGAATCTGCTTCCAAAATCCTTGCAGGCAGTACATTTCAGATTATATAAATTTGCTGCATAAATAATATCTAATCTCTTTGCTTCTTTTGCTAATTATTTTAAATTCTCTGATATCAGACCCATCTTATCCATGGAAATGATTTTTTCTTACTCAATCTATAAAATCCGTAATAACTCTGAGCAGCTCTAAATCTACACATAGCCTTAAATCACACACACTTCTCCATAGAACTGAAATCCCTCAAGCCCAATACCATTCTTGTCAATTTCATTTGTATCTTTCCTAAAGTGTGGTGTCCAGAATTGTCCCCAGTTATCTAAGCGAGGACGAGTCAGCATTTTATAAAAGTTGAACATCACGTCCTTGCTTTTGTACACCACTAACAAAGGCTGGAATCCTGAATGTTGTATGGGCAGGTACTGGCCAGCCCATAAGCTTCAAACACTTACTCCAACACCACACACAATGCACTGTCACAATCGTTATAGAATGAACCCAATGGGGTTGACAACTGGAGAAAACTAAAACCAGCCTTAAAATTTTCTCAAGAGTGTTAACTTTCTTGTCTCATTTTGAGATGTATGGGTTGATTCCACACTCTCAGCTGACCTGCAATAGCCCAAGATCTTGTGGAAGCATCTCATCTTGACTAATGTTATGAAGACATGGGTGTACTATACCTTTAAGAGAGTAAAAGCTAGCAGTGACAGCACCAAATGTTCTCAATAAGATACAATGCAACATGTACTCCAGCTACTGGGGTAGCTAGTTGCCTGGAAACAACAAATCAGATTTGAATTAGGCCAGTTTAAATTATACCTCGAAAAATTCCAATCAAGTTTGAATTCAGTATATTAACAATCTTAAAAGCCAGTGACGCAATCCGATGGTTTGGGGTATAGGATTGGGGAAAATTGAACAGTTGGGAGGGGAACTGCCACAAGACCAACAGCTATAGACTGCTAGTCAGAACTCCCTGAAAGATACAAGGACAAGGAGTTTGCACAGAGAAAAACCTCAACACTGACCTGGACAGCCAATCTACCGACGAAGACAGATAGAAGATTTAAAGTTTGGAATTTTCTGTAAATCTTAATTGGGAGTTTTATCTGGCTAGTATTATAGAAGGGGAGGTAAAAAATAGGTTAGAGGAACAAACTGTAAATAGTTGCTAGTTAATTATTCTCTGTTATACTTTAAGAAATAAAGTTGTTAATTTTTACTTTAAATAGTTCTTGGCCTCTAATTCTTAGATTACTGCACTGGATAAATCTTTTCTGTGTTGCTGGTTTTAAATTAAGCAGGAGCGTTTACCATGTGTCGTAACACTAACACCAGTTTTTTAAAATTTCCTATCACAACAACCTCAAACAGATGTCCAGACTAGCCTACTGATAGAACACAGAAATAAAACATTTTTAAACTGATGGTTTTTTTAAGAAAAAACTACTGTAGTCATTACGCTGTCATCCATATCATGAGGTGATTGCTTTCCATATGCTGCTGACTGAACTCTAAGCACACTGTTCATACAGCCCTGTCAAGGTTATAACTATAGCACAGGACAATTCACGGACAAATTATCAGGTTCTTCTCCTCCAGAAGGTATTGACTCATGCTGAGGGTCATGGTCTGTGGGAACCAGCTGTCGGTTACTGTCTCATTGTCAACAATCTTCATGCACAAGTCTAGGTAGCTGTGACAGGCTGTTTAACTGTGGTAAATGTTCCAGCCATACACAATCCTGTACGTGTTGAAGATGCATACACAGAAACACACATACACATGCACACAAACACACACACACAAGTTGTTTGGCTATAATCAAGTGTTGCAATCCTGGTTGCTTTTTCTCTCCCTGAGCTCAGGACACTGAGACAAACTATCAGATGAGACTAATATAGAGGTGGATATCTCCCATAAAGATCACATGTAGCACATTCAAGACACCGATGGATAAATCTGACAAACTTGGATGTATTAAATAAGAAAATTCATTAATCCTACATGCTTCATAGCTGCAGCCCCCTTTGAACAGTTAAATCATAGCATTTACTTACAACGACAAACTATTCAAAACATTTTTTGTAAGATCTTGTTTCACTGGCAAGACTAGCACTTCTGTTCACTCCTAATTACGTCAGAGGTGATGGCTGGCAGAGATAAGTAAATTGCATGATGCCATTGCTTAACTGTTCAAACTTACTGATCGATTCTTGACTGTTTCAACTTTGAATTTTCTGAAGCTTTGTTATTTAGCACACAGTGGGCTTTGCATGTTCCTCAACTGCATTTCTCTCCTCTTCTTCCAAGTGTATTGACTCATGCTGAGGTTCCATATGCACCAACAGCCAACAGGATCACACCCAAGTGGTCATTCTGTCTAATGAGCCCTGGCAGTGTTTCAACTCATTATTCAATTTCTAGGGTAATGACCCAACAACTGCAAAAAACTACAAGTGAAACTTTATGCCTTGAATTAAACAGCCAAGCAGAACAAAATAAAACCGAGGTGGTTTATTGGCCACAGGTGTCCATTGAACCTTTTAACAAATTTTCCTCATCACCAAAGAGGGACGTCAAGATCAATTAGTGATACCCAACTGCTGTCTGAGATTGGCTAACTTGGCAGAAATATCTCTCTGGTTCATAACTCACAGGACATCCCAGCTGCCCTGTAAGCAAGGCTCGATCTTTGTGTTGTTATCAAAGTAGTAACTGGGCTAAGGACTTAAGATTTACATGTCATGTCTGTCTTGCTTCACTAAGCTCCACAACACACAGTTATGCTAATGGAAAGAATCTTGGTGGAAGGAAAACTGATTGGAGACTGAAGTCCTATCAGTCCTATGAGGATTAACTTGTTCCTTATTTACAAAATACCATCATTAAATAATCTTTTACAATTTACAAACTACATGGATGAAGAAATGGCTCGCTTTCTGTACATGGTTATAGGAAGAAGATTGACATACCATACAAATACATCACCCACCACAAGGGATAGAAAGACACCTCACCTACACCAACACTACGTGGGGGACCAGAGGCACAAGGTGATAACAACCACCAAAGCCCAAACCTGGAACATCCAACCTCTCTGTATTACAGTGCAGCATTAATTCATTGTACTGACCCCCAGAGTCAGCAAGTGACATTTATAAAATATGCAGAATCAATCCCTGTTTAACAGAAGCAGATTAGCAGTTATCATGTCTGGTGGCACAATGCTGCAGAACAATCCGCTGCCTTCACTGCTAGGTTTCCACCAGACTTTGCACTGTCTGCTGTCCCTGCCCAGTCACACTCCCCATTAGCTGTGGGTCACTATGATTCTGGTGCAGCTGTTGACCTTGAATGACTTGCTGCCCCTGACTGGTTTGAAGAGCTGGTGTCAGTTGTAGGTCCTTGTGATTGCAGCCAAGATGTTGGTTTGGAGTTGCTGGATGGACAGATTGCTGCTGCTCTTCACTGCTCTGAGGTGTGAGTGATGATTTATCGCTGAAACTAAACCGGGGGGAGTTGTCAGAAGTGTTGGGAGATGACGGACCAGCACTCGATACAGTGCTTGATGGACCACTGCTATCTGTATTTAAAAATGCAGAGAAATCAAAGAAATCATTAAACAATGGAAACTCTCAAGTATGCATCACTGACAATCTAAAGAAAAGTCACTTCGGACTCAAAACATCAATTGTCTTTCTCTGTCCACAGATGCTGCCAGACCTGCTGAGTTTTTACAGCATTTTCTGTCTTTGTTTCAGATGTCCAACATCTGCAGTACTTTGCTTTTATATGCAGCAGTGCAACCTGCTCCACAATTCCCATTGATTTAGCTGTGAATTACTGCTACATTTCATGATAAACATGGCACCATTAGTGTCAGCCTGAACTGTGAGACATATCCAGGCATACAACCATGGATCTCATCCATCTGCACTGGATATGCATCTGCAAAGAGCACTTTTAGCTGTATAACATTTTGGTGAAACACTGTTGGCTATAGGTCTGTCATCAGTTGTCAGATCAGTGTGAGGTGAAGGATTCTGTTTTCAGTATTTCACAGGATATGGGTGCCATTGACTAGTCCAATATTAACGGCACTTCTCTAACTGTCTTGGAAAAGGTGGTGAGCTGCCTTCTTGAACCACTGCAGTCTATTTGATGTAGGCACACCCAATTGCTAACACACAAAGAGTTCTGGTGACAGTGAAGGAACAGTGAAATAATTCCAAGTCAGGACAATGGTGGCTTGCAGGAGATCTTGCAGATAGTGGTGTGCCCATGCATCTGCTGCTTTTGTCCTTTTAGGTGGTTGATATATTAGCTTAAGTGTGTTACTTTCTTGTAACAAGCCGAGAACCATCATCAGTCTGGGTATTTCATTTTCTCCAATTCAAAGTCACTAATTCCTCAGTTTTAGTTTGATCATTACACTGTACTTTTCCAGATTGCAAATTGCAGATATGAAATTAAACTGAAGCACCTAGCTTTCAATTGCAAGTGGTCCTCATCGACACTGTTGTTACATATCCCATGGAACTATCTGCAAGGCAAAAGGGTCATTCCCCATTGTGCCGTTGCCAATGTGAATGTCTCCAACAGCACTATGGAGGAGAGATTAAGTGAACATTCAACTCATTTATGTGTGGACTTGCTGTGTGTAAACCACAAGATGGGAACATGCTTCATAAATAATTCATCTGCAGCTAAGCACATTGAGACACAAATTAATTTCTGTACGCAAATTTTGGAGTTAAAAGCAGGAATTATGAAGTAATTTTGCAATTAAAAGGTTAAGGAAAATAGTCTGCCTCAAAAGTTGCAGTGTTCCATCACTGATCTGTATCTCTGGCCTGGAACTGAATAGATGTATCTTAAATCACACACAGACATGGTATAAACTGACTGGACACATTCAGACACAGAATTATCTCTGCTTCTGTTTATTTAATTAAATGTAGCAGTTAAATGTAGCAATTTGGATAAAGCACATATGGAAAATACACAAACTTTGATTGCCAATTTGGTAAATATTTATTTTAAACTCAATTTTTATTAACAAGAAATGCTTTAATATTGGAAAACATACATTTTAAACAAAAGCTTACAAGAGGCTAACTGAAGATGACAAAGAAAAACAAGAAGCAGCAATATCCAAACTAAAGGATTTTGTTAATATACCCATTCTTATAAAAACCAAAATAGTGGATGCTGTAAATAACCCATGCTTATTTAATGTATCGATGATGAAATATATTAAAATATATTAAAATATATCATGTGATTCCATCTTGTCCTCATCGAGTTTTGGCTACGATGTTGCATCTGTTTCAAGAAATTTTTTAAAATGACAACAATATTTGTGGTCATAGTTCAAAATGTTTCTTTAACAGAATTGGTGTTCACATTACTTCTGTCTGGCACAGTGTCCGTGTCAGTCTATATTCAGTTCCAGGCCTGCCTCAAATGCTGGACCAGACAAGTAAGTATCAAGAATCACAAGATTATTGTGAAAAGAACCAAATCTCTTTATTCTCTCTCTGGGTTCAATACTGCACACAGGTACAGCAATGTAAAACAGCACCTTCAGAGTCAGTCTTCCATAACCTTTTAATTACCAACTACTAGCAGTAACCAGGTCAAAGAAAATCCAAAGCAAAAGTAATTCATTATCAGCTTAGTCACAGGGAATTAAGCCTTGGCAGATTTGCAAATGTACAATAACACAGCTGTCTGATGGCACAGATAACCACCCGCAACCACTCCATAATTTTTCTCTTCAGACTGAAGAATTTGAGAGGTGTAAAATGCTTGATTGTGTGTGTCCCTTACAACCAATGTGCGCATGGCTATTTAAACAAAGGGAGGGTAGTGCAAACATTTGATGACAACTTGCATTTATATATCACCTTTAACAATAAAATAGCACAATGTGCTTCAAGAATGTTATCTGACACCAGTCACATAAGGTGACTCTATGACAGTTGATTAAAAAGTATGGTCAAACAAGATTTTAAGGAACATCTTCAGGAGCAGAGAGAGTTAGAGAGACAGTGAAGTTAGAAAGAGAATTCTAGAAGTTTCAGCCTAGGAAGCTGAAGGCACAGCTGACAATGGTACTAAGAGAAAATCAAGGTTGCACAAGAGGTGAGGATTTGCGAAGCACAGAAATCTGGCTGAGATGTGGGGCTGGAGGAGTTTATAAAAATAGAGATGGGCGATGGTAAATGAAAATAATGATAAGAATTTTAAAATGGATGCATTGTCAAACCAGGAAAAATGCAAATCTGGACTGATATAGTGAAATCCTTTTCCATCATTTAGTTGATAGCCCACAGATTAGGTTTGGGCAGATTTGTCTTTATCCAGTATTGAATTCATAATCACAGTTAGATAGGTGACAGAATGGCTGGTTTGAGTAAGAGAAACAATATTACACTGCTGTAGAAGAAAGACACTCTTCCGAGATTGAGCAGATGCATCTGATAAGAGGGTTTTGAATTTTTTGAGTTTGTAAAAATATGAACAGATAAAGAGAAGTCTGAGGAATGACTTGATAGAGGTCTTTTATTTGATAGGATAGACGTGATTTGATAAGACGTTCATTTTTGAGTATCCACACATACTTTCTATCACAATGTCTAGTGGAGATGAGACTCAACATAAGATCTCATACCAATGCACAGTTTGTCATTTCAGCACTAACTCACACTTGCAAAGGGGAATGTTCGGCTGGCATTCACATGGAATTAAGCCAATGCATTGTACACCATTTGCAGTCAGTTATTAACTCATTTATTTCATTTAAATGGTCTAACACCTGTGTAATCAAGCACATATCATCATGAAGTGTTTTGTATATGGACTGTGCCAAGATAATCTTTATTGTCTTTAACTCCTGAGTGAACGTGACAATCCCCCAGTGCTTGCTCACAGTGAGAAAAAGGATAATGCTACAACAGAATCGGCCATGATCTTGTTTAATGGTGGTACAGACTTGATGGGCCAAATGGTCTGCTTCTGCTTAAGTTTCCTGTTTCTAAACAATCCTCAGCCTTTTCAAACTGCAAACTCAAACCAACCTTTACTTTCACCAATTTTCAATGACCAGTTCTAGTATATTTTTATGTGGCTCAGTTTCTGATTACATTTCTGTGAATCTCCTCAGATTGTTCACTGCATTAAAGGTGGTATACAATTGTAAGCTTCTGTTAATTCACTTCATCTCTATACTTTCCAATTTTATGGGTCTTGATTCTTTATGTTTCTTACCTAAATACCAATATTCTGTAGATGTGGTTGATGTGAGAAGTATACAGTAATGCTTTTATATATATTTACATATATATTCTAGAACAAAGGTTACTTACACCATGGAGGGTTTTCTGAGTGAGGACGGGATGAAAGGGAAGCAACTGTGGAGGGCAAGACTTGTTGAGGAATATACTCATCTACTGTGGGCTGGCTATTCCCCATGGTCTCAAACATTGCTGAAAGTTCTGCAATATAACAATGAATATTATACACATTACAAATGAATTCAAAACAGAGGCCATTGCAAGCCATACAATATTAACTATACTTCAAAGATACTTTTAACTAGCTCTGTAAAATGCGAAAGGAGGCCCTGATGCAGTGAACAGCATTATACAGATGTAAGTTCATTCTTTCTTAAAATGGCCCAGCAATCACATGGGTCTCAATTGCCAGGTAAGTGTGGCTTGTAATAGGTCTGCTGTTCAGTGCATCTCTGGGTCTCTGGCTTTGCTATTGTGGGCATGCTGGATTCAGTGCTGACCTGTCTCTTTCACTTGTCATTCAATGCAGCAAGCAAAGCAATATTCATGGGAGGCAGAGGTATTCCAGCATCTATTAAACCAGTGAAACTGGCTTTCTGTAGTGTGATCACCAGAAATGTACCAGCCAAATTGGGGCAGCAGGCTGGCACAGTGGTTAGCACTGCTGCTTCACAGCACAAGGAACTGGGTTTGATTCCAGCTTAGGTGACTGTCCATGAAGCTTGCACATTCTCCCCGTGTCTGAGAGTCTCCGCCAGTTACTCTGGTTTTCTGCCACAAAGATGTGCAGGTTAGGTGGGGGATTGGCCACGGTAAATGATGGGTTATGGGAAAAGGTGGGATGTTTTTGGAAGGTCAGTGCAGACTCAATGGGCCAAATGGTCTTTTTCTGCACCATCGGGATTCTATCTTGTTCTACAATTCAATTTATGCACAGCAAGCTCCAAAATTGCTTATCCGCTTTAGTGATATTGACGAAGGCAAAAAAAAAACACTCAGGCACTTTTACCTGAGGGAAACCACACTTATCCTTTTAAATAGTACCAAGCCACTTTTTATATCCAAATGAAGGGGTGGATGGGGCCTTGTTTAACATTTCATCTGACATACAGCATACTCAACAGTGTATTACTGACAGTATTGCACTGAAGTGTCGAGTTGGCTGGATGGTTGGTTTGCGAAGCAGTGTGATGTCAACAGCGTGAGTTCAATTCCCATCACTGGCAGAGGTTAGCATGAAGGACTCTCCTTCTCAACTTTTCCCCTCGCCTGAGGTAGAGTGGCCCTCAGGTTAAATCTCTACCAGTTGTCTCTCTCTAATGAGAGAAAAGCCCTATGGTCTGGTAAGACCATGGCGACACAATGTACTCAAATCTCTGCAGTAGGTTTGGATCCCATAACTCTTTGCCTGAGGTATATGCATACTATCAGACATGCCTTAGGCCACCTTCAGAATCATTATGATATTTTTCCTTTCCCATTCACCAGCCAATCTGTAAGATATCTCAGAAACTGGATTTCTTTTCTTTGTTAAAACGTTAGGGTTGAGTCGTGTAATGTGATATATTGAGTTGTGAAACAGTGCTGAGATTTCATAATTTCAGTTCATGCTGAGATACATGACAGATAACACAGCCAAAGGTTCTCATTGTATCAGTCTCGGCTACAAGTGCACCTTTTACCTTTCGATGTTCCATCTTGAGATTTCCCACAAATTTCAGAGATGGATGTAAGGAATTCATTGACTTGTTTCAGGGAGAGAGAATTATGGAGTGTTTCCAAAGGGTAGATTGAAGGAACCATTGAACATCCTTCAAAACCTAAGCAAAAATGAGAACAGAATACAAGGTATCTGCAATTAATTACATTCCGCAGGATCTTAATATATGCTGAAGGCAATGAAAATGGCTCACATCAAAACTACTATTTTCCCCAGGGAAAACTAGTCGTATTGTGGAAAGCAGTCATTGAGCCAAACCAAAATATGACAGGCAAATGCAACAACACTGGACACTTAAAGCAAGATCTGAATGCTGCTGGGCTAAGAACACTTCTGGTATGTAGTTACACATCAATACCTGGGAAGCAGCAAAGCTTTTAAACTGGATACTTTGATGGGAAAAAAAGGGCCATTAGCCCAAATCTCCACTGTTCTCTATCAATTAAAACCATAACTTAGACACAACAGAGTGGGACTTTGTGGTCTACAAACACTAACATATTGAATTGGACTTCCCTTCTGCATCTCAGATGCAAAGTAGGTTAATACACTCAATAAAATGGTGATTGGGGCAGCCATCAGGCTCAAGCAGTGTGTGCAGAGTCCTTATTTGTACTTTTTCAACACAGACAATCTCTGTGCACGTGGTAACATGGGTAAGAGATCAAATGTTTGAGTAATTGAGAAGAACAAGGTTAGACTTTGCTGTAATAAATAAAACGTGCTACCATCACTCTGCAGCTCAGTCAGGTTTTGAAAAAGGGGAATACAGACAATGATAGGACCCTATAAAGAAAGAGGCTCCACTCACAAATGTTAACTTATTTTGTTTCTTCGATTAGCTAATGCCTTCTTCAGAGTTCACATCGCCGGTATTCATTCTCATACTCCAAAAGTGCAACTTTCCCCTCTCCACAGGTGGCAGGAAGAATGAATAATTAGACAGTTTGGTTCAAAGAGATACTCATTCTCTACCTGCTACCCCTGTAAATGGAGATCTGGGTGAGAAAATCCATAGGCAACCTTCCCAACCTAATACCAATTAAGGCCTAAATGGTCAATTTTGACCAGCCCAATTACCTACCTTCTTGGCAGGTGAGAAAAATGGTTGCCTTTCCAAGATACAACTAAGGGTATCCCTGCCTGCCAAATGGGTGGGGGGCTCAGTTTGCCCCTATCTGAGGGCATTAGGACAGGGATGAGGGTAGGATTGACCACTGAAAGCTGCCTCTGACCTTGCTGTTGAAACCCCTCTCCCTTTGACATCCTCCCTAAGAATGAAAGTTAATTGCTCCCAAAGCCCCTGCCTCAACACTTAGTGCACAGACCACTAAAGCCTGGCCTCGTTCTCTAGTCACAGTGATCTCAATTCAGACCAACACAAGAGGATTTCAAAACATAGGTTGAAATGAGAGTTTATTTACAATTAAAAGTGATGGAATTCATTACACTACATGTGAGGTTTGCTGCCAATAGAGAAGTAATGCAAGGCATTCAATGAATGAAAAGTCATCCCTTCATTAGATTTTAATCTACTAATTTGTATTGCTGAAAGGAAGAGATATTCTGTTGCGGTACTTAATTTTACACTCAGCATCATGGACACAAGAATATCACATTTCAAAGAAAACAATAATTTATACTGCATGATAAAGGGTACTGATTGGTTGGCAAGTGGACTCTGGTCAAGATGTTGCTATAGAAAATACACAAGGGAACACTTGTCCTTTTTTCAGTAATACTCAAGTTTTGCACTACCAAACAACTATTAAATAGTCGAGGATATAAACAACTTGGGGAAGGGTTTAACAGTTGGAAATTACACGCCTGCCAAGGGACACTAACTATAATTTGCATTGACTGCGCACTATTAACACTTAAACTATCAATACACTGAGTTCACTTAAGTTTAAAAACTTACGACTGTTACAGGAAACTAAATCACTAAGCCATCATACCTGTTAAAAGGCACCAATAATTTTGAAATCCATTACTATACTCATGACATCTGTTACCTGAAAGCAGGCAGCACACATTAAGTGCTGTTTTCATTCTATCCCCGACTCTCTGTAATTTAACATTAAATGGTGGGCACAAAGACAGATTCCTCAGCATTTCTGAAGGGTTTTGATGCTGTGAGAATGTCACCAACAGGAACAAGAGGTGGAAAATATTAAAAATATAACAGCCCCTGCACAACAGCAATGACTTCTTTTAAAAAGTGCTTTGTGTTAATAGAACAAACAATTGTACTGTTTGTGGTCCACGAGTCAACAAACATTAATCTGACAAAGCACTGAACACAATGCCAGAAGTTTACTTATATATGTTTACTGAAAACATAACACAGTTTTGTGCTGCTAATCTCTTAACTCCTATTTCTCTCTGTTTATCCTTAAAGCACTCATGTATGAAGAACTCTGAACACGACCACATGCAAGTGACCATTCTTCACACAAGTATCAATATGAAATATTGGCATGATATTCAACTATGCTGTGCATCAGCGTCCAGCTTGATTTTGCCCTCATCCAACAATCATGTGCATTTTCCAGCAGGGTTTAATGATTAGGCACCAAGACCACATACCCAGGACTTGATTTTTCTCCTCCCTCATTCACTTGGGTTGTGCTGTGGACAGATGGAGAGCCCTACTGCTGATCTCTCTCTGAACCTGCTAACCACATTTACTAACCTGGAACTTCATAGCTCACTTCCACGTGGGCATTAAATCAATTAAACCATCAGGGAACACCATAACATGTTTTAAAAATTAAAAATAACATTTCTTTGTTAAATTACAAAGAGTCAGAGATAGAATGAAAACAGCACTTAATGTGTGTTGCTTGCTTTCAGATAACAGAGATCATGAGTGCAGTGATATATTTCAAAATGGCCAGTGCTTTTTAACAGAAATGATAGCCTAGTGATTTAGTTACTGGACTAACAAACTAGAGGCATAGAACACTGATCTGGACATTGGTTTAAATCCCACAGTAGGGGGATTTAAGTATATATAATTAAATAAATCTGGAGTAAAAAGCTCCTATCACTATTGGTGACCACAATGCAGAGAGGAGTAGCAAGCTGTCCGCAGTGCTGTAGCCAATATTTATTCCCTTAAATTTATTTACTATAGACAATAGGTGCAGGAGTAGGCCATTCAGCCCTTCGAGCCTGCACCACCATTCAATATGATCATGGCTGATCATTCCTAATCAGTATCCTCTTCCTGCCTTATCTCCATAACCCTTGATTCCACTATCTTTGAGAGCTCTATCCAACTCTTTCTTAAATGAATCCAGAGACTGGGCCTCCACTGCCCTCTGGGGCAGAGCATTCCACACAGCCACCACTCTCTGGGTGAAGAAGTTTCTCCTCATCTCTGTCCTAATGGTCTACCCTGTATTTTTAAGCTGTGTCCTCTGGTTCGGCACTCACCCATCAGCGGAAACATGTTTCCTGCTGCCAGAGTGTCCAATCCTTTCATAATCTTATATGTCTCAATCAGATCCCCTCTCAGTCTTCTAAACTCAAGGGTATACAAGCCCAGTTGCTTCAGTCTTTCAGTGTAAGGTAATCCCGCCACTCCAGGAATTTACCTCGTGAACAGATTATCTGGTCACTATCACTTTTCTGCTGTGGAATGTTGCTCTGTACCAAGTGTGAAACTAACCAATTATCAACAAAATCCATCTGTTTCACAGGACACACTTTTGGGAAAGAAATCTACCGTCCTTACCCAATCTGACTAACATCTTACACTTGACCCACAGCAATGTGTTGGACTTTTAATTGTTCTCTGAAATGGTCCAGCAAGCTACTCAATTGCATTCAAGACATCAGCTGAGCACCACTTTTAGATTACTTACAGTGTGGAAACAGGCCCTTCGGCTCAACAAGTCCACACTGACCTGCCGAAGCGCAACCCACCCATACCCCTACATTTACCCCTTACCTAACACTACGGACAATTTAGCGTGGCCAATTCACCTGACCTGCACATCTTTGGACTGTGGGAGGAAACCGGAGCACCCGGTGGAAACCCACGCAGACACGGGGAGAACGTGCAAACTCCACACAGACAGTCACCCGAGGCGGGAATTGAACCCGGATCTCTGGCGCTGTGAGGCAGCAGTGCTAACCACTGTGCCACCGTGCCACCCACTCTTTCAAGGACAATTAGTGATGGGTAATAAATGTTGGCCTTGCAACATTCTATGAGTGAATAAGAAAAAAAATCACTAAACTTTGAATTTAATGAGCTCATTGCTAATGGAAAGCATTTACTTACAATTGTCATGAATATAATGTTTCTTGCAAATGAGACCGATTTCAAAGCTCCTAAAAACTTTGGTCAAATTAGTAAATTCTTTGAGAAGGGCAAAGACAATTAAAAGGTTTAAAGAGAATAATTTTTCCCAGGATCAAGGGGAAATCTGGTCTGGTAAACCAGTGGGGGAACAAAAGGTACATTTAGATCTTTTGTGTCAGCAAATCAAGAGAGAATGAAATGTTCTTCAACAGAACAGCTGGTAGCAGGAATGCCTCATTACAGGATTAGTGAGCAAGGCAATCTTGCAGGACCATGTATAATTAAGATGTTGAGAATATGCTTGGCATTTTATGCAAAGGATTTACAAGTCAAGCCAAAGCAAATTATTACAAACTGCTGGGTGCCATGAGTGCAAACTCTAGAAGCTTATTTAATTCAAATTTTAAACTATTCCCTTAAAGAAAGACTTAAAAGACTTCCATTTATATTGTATCATTCACAATCCAGTGAAGAACATCTCCTTTAGCAGTTAGTGTAGAATGACATCCCAAAACAGCAAAGTGCCAGTGACCAGGTAAATCTATTCTAATTAAGTTTGAGGGAACAAACATTGACCAGAATACAGAGGAGAACCTGCTATTCTTCTTGGAATCGTGCTTTTGGACTTATCACATCCATTTAATGCAGATGGGGCTTGGTTTACTTATCTGAAAGAGAGCTTCTATGACAGTATAGCACTCCTTCAAATGCTGCACTGGGAATGTCAGCCTGAGTCCTGGGCTCCAGTCTCTGGAATAGGAATCAAATCTGTTACTTCACACTCAGAGCTACTGACAAAAACATCTAGTTCATTATTCAAGGCTGAGATGGACAGATTTCTGTTCTATTGGGGAATGAAGGGATGTGGGGAGTGGAAAAGTGCTTTTGAAACAGGAGGTTAACAATGATCACAGTGAATGGTGAATCATGCTCATGAGGGCATTCAGTCTATTTCTTACATTACATTTTTGCTTTTAAGAATTGTGAATGAATCTGGAACACATCAGAACTTGTTTGGGGAGCAGGTTTATTTTAAAGGGCAAGCCAATGCAAATTTCCAAACACTTATAATGCAGGTCAGCTCCGAATTAAAAAGACAGAAGTCACACGACACCAGATTACAAAGTTTGTGAGAAGATTTGTAGCTCGGGTGCTCGTTGTTGTGGTTCTGTTCGCCGAGCTGGGAATTTGTGTTGCAGACGTTTCGTCCCCTGTCTAGGTGACATCCTCAGTGCTTGGTAGCCTCCTGTGAAGCTACCAAGCACTGAGGATGAGTGCCATGCCTCTAGGAATTCCCTGCCAGAGAACAGATCCACAGATTCAATCATAAGCACATCGACCTGGACACAATATACCGGCCACTGCAATGGACAGCTGGAACTGACAACCAGAAGCGGCAGATTCAAACCACTACAAATGCCGGAGGAAAGATCACAGAAGCGCTTCATAGGAGGCTCCCAAGCACTGAGGATGTCACCTAGACAGGGGACGAAACGTCTGCAACACAAATTCCCAGCTCGGCGAACAAAACCACAACACCAGATTACAGTCTAGTGGATATATTTGAAATCATAAGCTATTGGAGAACAGTCTTCACCTGACAAAGGAGCAGCGCTCTGAAAACTTGTGATTTTAAATAAACCCATTGGGCTATAACCTGGTGTCGTGTGACTTCTGACTTTGTCCAACCCAGCCCAACACTGGCACCTCCGCATCATGGCTACCATCAACACCACAAATTAAAAAGGATAAAAGGGAAGTCAGGCAACTAAATCAGGTGTGTTTGGCCAATGCCAAATTTGGACTTTAAAAGTTGTGGAAGGAAGGAGAAAGCTACAGGTCAATGGAGGTGTGGAGTTTCGTAATTCTAGGCCCTTGATAAAGAATGAGTCTGCATAATGGCACGATCTAGTAGGAGTTCAATTGTTCCAGGAGAAAGAATTGAGTATTATATGCTCCTGATATCTTGCAGTTTGGTTTCTCAATTAAAAAGAAATAGACAACAGTGAACAAAATAAAAAAAAGTGTTCCAATATACTGCCAACTCATTCAGTCACTATAAAACAGGATGAGACAGTTTTTTATACTGTAGTTGTTTTGTATATAGAGGTCATAAGTTACACTTGAGGTGAATTTTATTAGCTCTGAGTCCTGAGCAAACTTCAGTTAACTTACACCAGGGAAAATGTTACAGGAGCTTTATAATAACTGAGATTGTTTATATGGAGGACAACAGATGGTGAAAACTGCGTTGTGGTAATATATTGCAGGCTTGAACATACTGAACAATCCATCCATATATAATTTTGAACAGCACATTTCATGATGAATACAAACGGGTCACAGAGGACAGGCAAGGCTTCCATGAACAATTTCTAACAAAGATCTGCTAATCACTGTTTTGGTAATTGTTGAGAGACAAAACATTTAGCCACAGGCAGGGAGGGGAAAATCATCCTTCTTAGTATTTGATTCAAGATTGACTTTAGGAAATAGAGTCATAGAGATGTACAGCACGGAAACAGACCCTTTGGTCCAACCCATCTATGCCGCCCAGGTATCCCAACCCAATCTAGTCCCACCTCCAGTACCTGGCCCAGGTCCGTCTAAAGCCTTCCTATCCATATACCCATCCAGATGCCTTTTAAATGTTGCAATTGTACCAGCCTCCACCACTCCCTCTGGCAGTTCATTCCATACACGTACCACCCTCTGCGTGAAATCAGACAGCATTAAACCAAATGTCTGGTCACAAATAATCTTGGGAGAGTGGGGAAAGAATAAATATGTTATTAAAGTAGCTTTTCTCAGCCTCTGAGCTGTACAAATTAGGAATCTCCTGGAATTGTTGCCTGGATGCTATTGGTTTATAGGGTGGAGACATTACATTTGACCTCAGCCTCATTTTATTGTAAACCAAAACAAAAAGGAAGTTTCAGCTCTTGATCACCTTCGCTAGAAATGAGAATGAGTGATTCCATGTGTGTGTGTGTGTGTGTGTGTGTGTGTGTGTGAGCGCGCGCATGCACAAGTGGGTAAGGACACTGAAGTGGGCAGGATTTACATTTGGCTGGTTCGCCCTCACAATCACTCTGTGGCCTGGGTCATTAGAGAAGATACTCTCTGCCTCCATAGCCCAGACACTAAGGCTAAAGACAACTAGTTTGACAGGGATTCTTGGTTTCAATATGGTTGATTACTCAGACAGTATTACCACTTATTATCTTGTCTAATTATTCTGCCCCCCCCACCGGTTTCAGAACATTGTGTCAAACAATAAAAATTGAAAGACCAAAGCTAGTCCAAAATCAAGGGAACAATCACTCATGTATACCAAGGTCTCCAGGGCATAATTAGAAAAGCAGACTACTCCCTATAAATGGAATATACCATGCTTCCTGAATTCATGTTATCTTTCATCTATCATGAATAAAGGTCAGATTTCGACAAGAAACAAAAAGGGAAACTGACAGATATTTATTCTACACCACGTGGCTGCATTTTCCATGACTTCGTTAATCCCACACTCACTGGCATATTCTTGACCAAAGGACACTCGGCAATGCAAGGGAGCATTTCACCTCTTGTCTTTGTTAAACAAAATTTGTTGCTTTGGACTATTTGTTCACATACCTGATTCTAACTCAAGAGAAATTGGAAGTGCATTGGAGAATATGTTATTGTTGTTAGTACTTCAGTACTGCTGAGAATTAGCCATCCATTTTACGCAATGCCCTTAACAAAGTAAACTGTCACAAGGCACTTTACAGGATTGTAATCAAAGTTTGACGCAATCATGTAAGGACTCAAAGGGGCAGATGACCAAAAGAATGGTCAAATAAATACAGTTTAAAGGACGTTGTAAAGGAGAAAGAAAAGTGAGGTAGAGAGACAGAGGGGTATACAGAAGGAATTTCACAACCTCATATGGATAGCTGAAGGCCATGGTCAATAATCATGAAGCAAAAAAATTACAAAGTGTTCAAGAGTCCAGAATGGAAACAAGGGTAATCTCTGGACATTTTAGGTATATGTCACTAGGGATCATAATATAACATTCAAGGATACAAGATAGTGGTAACAGAAGATATGCTGGTGATATGCTTTGGAGAGACTTACATTCTATAAGGTAGGAGCAATTTATTCAGACTTCCTTAAAGTTTGAGCAGGATTGCACGTCATAGTGAAATTAACTAAAGTATCTTTACACGCAAACAATTAAACACTTCTGAAGGAAATATTATGCAGAATAATACACTTAACATCCTTACCGAGAGCCACAAACAACAATGTGATAAATTACCAAATAATTTGTTTTTATTTGGCACTGTTGATTGTGGGAGGAATGCTGGCGAAGGCTCTTCTGCAAGTTATACCTTGGGATCTTTATCATCCATTCAATGAAGCAGACAGCCATCTGATTAAAAATGTTATGTTTGATTTTGAGGTCAGAACTAAAAATGCACTAAAACAAATTACATTACTGAATAAATAACTCAAATATCTTTGCTAAGGGAAGACGCATTTCCTACTTGTTGGTAAGCAATAATGTGACAATGCGAAAGAAGGCGGTGGAAGGGAAGCGAGTCTCTAGCAGTAGATGCTATGGACAGGAAAAGGAAAAGATTATAAGAGGGGTCACAAACCTCTCAAATGGTGCAGACACTCACGAAAATGACTTACCTGTGACAAAAGATCAATGTCTATTGTATAACAGGTTCTTAAATCCCGGCCAAGACGTAATCACGAACAGCTACAGAAAGCGAATCTATGTGGCAGAGGCTCACAAATTGGGACTCTATACTCTTCAACATATTAACAGAAGTCTACTAAATCTGTTGCAAACCTATAGTAAATACATTTTACACCTACTTTCTCATAAAAACCTTCATTAGCCAATGTTTGCTTCTAAATGTTATGCCAAAATTTAAATCACTCAAAACCCTTTCAATAATAGTTTCAATACCACCAAATGCCATTAAAGTGTCATTTATGGTTGAATGAATAAACAGTAAAAGACTCCCATAATAAAAGTTATGGGCACAGAAAGACCTACAGATTTATACTTTCCCATAAAATTGCAATGTCTTGTGCACCATGACTCTGAAATGCCCCACCAACTAAGAAACCACATCATTCCCTGGATGAAACAAAGTAAAAAGGTAAAACCTCCAGCCAATTACCGTCAAAAAAAAAAAGGTAGAAATTGATCTTCAATCCCATTAGGCCAATGAAATTAATCTAGTACACCACTTCAATCCTTCTGTAATATGGCACCTACCTCTTGTTCAGGACAATCTGTCCGAATCAGAAACATGTTCAGCTCTCACTTAAAGGAAGTCAAGAAATCTGTGAGCATTGTTCAAGCTAGCATCCCTCCCTCAGAACTTTGCCATTACATAACTGGAGGTGATAACATCTGGTGATTTGGTTTAAACAAATTCTCTATACAAACAGAAGTATCTAAACCCTTCATCTTGTAAATCTTTATAAAATCATCTCCAAACCAAAACTTCTGTAGAGTACAAAGTGCCAGTTTTTTCAGCCTAATTTGGTAAGTAAGATGCTTTAAGTTGGGTTTCTTCACAATTGACTCTGGGGACACTTGCTCCTCAGTTAGGGTTTCATTAGTAGCAGCCTTCAGTATCTCATCTAAATGGTGAATTCATTACACCTCAGCCTAAAAGGGAGCAACTGCAGGATATTTAGCTCTGAAGGGATATAAAGCAACTCCTGTTGCCCAATGCTCAAATGGCCAATTTCCAGTGGTAGAGATGGACAGTGATAATCGATCTTTCAGTTCCCTGTATCGGGGTGTTGAATATAGTGTCCTACAATTGTTCTGGCTGAGATAAATTACATGCCACAGAAGAACAAAAACAAAATTGCTTGTAGTGTCTAAACAATGCTTGCTATCAACTTTAATTCAAAGAATCAGACAAAATCTATTGTGCTTGAGCACATACGAATAAAATGTTACATTTTATAAGATGTCATTTAATATACACGCACGCACAATTATTGCGCTGTACAAGACTCATACTCATAATACACTTTGCAAGCTCAGTAACAAATAACTACCAACTCTGAACATGGGATGGAAAGGGGGTGAATGCTCATTCTGGGATTCTGTTGCACCTTAAATACAAAAATGAGGTCTGATCAAGGTTCCATGTACAGATGTCAAGTATAATATACCAACATAAAAGTCAACCAAATAATGACTGCGTCAATGATGGTGCAAATCAGTTCAAGCATTTACAGTCCACAATCCAATAAGCCGGGCTTAGCTCACTTCAGATGCAAATGCTTCTGCCGTAGCAGCATTGCAATATCATGCAAGCACTCCGAAGTTGCTGTAAAGGAGATGTCTTGAGTGTGCAACAGCAACAAACCCGACAGAAAACAATTATTTATGTTTATCATAAACCACAAATACATAGTACACAATTACTAGCACTCATTCCACATGCAACATAGCTTATTTGGCCAGGAGTGAGCTCTTATTAGTTATATTATGGAATTATTCTGTGAGAAAAAAATTGCTAAAGGTTACTAGAACTATTCTAAATTGACGTTCACAGTGTCTTTGATAGTGCAACAAAACAAATCAGTAAGCAAGCAGATTAATAAAATAATTTGAACTGCAAATGGCCCAGTTCACAGGTGATACTAGTTCAGACTGACTTAGAATTTATAATCAGTAAGGACTGCACTTACACTTATTTTTCTGATATTTCAATTTGTTTCAAGTAATGATATGAAAAGACTGTCAACAGCACCAATTGACTTCTTAGTTAGATTAGTGAACATTTAACTGTTTGCATTTACAAAGTACTCCTTTACAGTATGCATTACATCACCTCACTGTAAGTGTGTATTAAGGGGGTCATTTCACATTTATCTTCCACCTGTGGATGAGGCAACAGGAAGGAGAAATGAGAAAATATATTCCCATCGATAGAACCTGGGAATGGATTTGGTGTAAAGTTAAACTAGAATTATGCAGCTATTCAGAGTTAAGATATGAATAGAATTTTTCTGCCATTGGGCACCCTTGTTAGTAAACTAAGTCACCATACTCCCCAAGGACCGTAGGGTTGCTCGCTCATTAGACAGAAATGACTGGTGATAGTGGTTTAACTTAGGGGTCACCACACCTCAGGCAAGGGGAGGGGTGGAGAAGGAGAGTCTTGCACAGTGCAGAAATTGAATGTGCACTGCTGGCATCACTCTGCATCACAAACCAGCCATGCAGCCAACTGAGCTAGCTGACCCCAATCCTTGCTAGTAAAGTTATCTTCGACCATACATTTAGCTATGTACAGCATTTATCTGCCTGCTCCATTCTAGTGGCAACATTTGAAAACCATTTGCCCATTCTATCAAGTGAGAAATAAACTATGAATGACAAAATATTTCCTCACCTTCTCCATCTGGAGGAGATTCAGTGAATGTAAAAGAGGAGGAGGGCAGGAACGAAATTCACTTTAGAAGTGAACTACCTAATTATACTTGGTGAGATTCACGAGCAGTTATTCAAACAGGTTTGCACTCCCTTTCTTGTTTGTATCCAGCTGACTCAAACAGCGCACCTCAGCCGTCTCACAACAGCCATCCTATTGGATCTTTGAACGAGACTGTTAACGTCGTGACAAATAAACTGCTTGGTGCTTTGGTGCAGAGCTAGCTTTAATGAATAAACAATGGTTCATACTGTCTTACAGCCAAAATAGCAGCATCCATGGCTCATGTCCATCAGAGGCACTGGGGGAGCTGGAGGCAGCATTTACTTCTGTAAGAAAAATATACCAGATATATCTAATGATACACTTCCAAAATAATCAATGAAAAAATGCTTGAATTCAAATAGAAATAAAATTGGGATGAACAGGTAGACAGGGAGAGACACCTTCAAGGTTTTGGTTCTTCACTGTGTCATAGTCACTTCTCATTTATCCCAGTTTCTAAAGAAAGCATTCAGGACAGGCCATATTTTGTGGTAGCATACAAAATATAATAATTGAGGCAAGAGGGGCTTCACTAGTTTTACTAACCAATATAATTGAATAATTCAAGCTTCTAAATGAAATTATGTCAAATGTAGGATTCATTTACAGGCAAGATGCTGTAGGGCTGGAGAGACAGTAGATCTTGTCATCAGAAAGCTTTCTAGAACAACAGATAATTTTACCAGAGAAAAAGTAAATGCCACTAAAATATAATTGTTGTTTATACTATGCTCCACTCCATTTTGAATCTTATGATATAAGAAGCAGCCATGCTTATTTACTCGCAGACTTTTCCTGAACCTTGGCTACACTATCAGTGCCTGACAACAATTTCAAACAAATGCAGGGGACAGAAACTTCTCAATTAGATTATTTTGCTCTATTTGGACCTTGTTGTGCTAACATTTCTGGCCATTATATATTGGTTCTCCTTGAACTTGTGATTTTCTAGGTTTATTTTCCTTCTCCGGATGATGGCTCTGTCCATTTTCAGTGAAACAACAAAGCTGCATCTTGTATTGGGCATTATGAGGAAAATGAAGTTTAGTTGCACATTGCTATTCATATGAACTAAGAAATAAATTGCTTGCAAGTCTGGCAAGCTAGTCTTTAAACGTTTTGGGGGAAAACACTGAAGAAGATTTTCAGTTCAGCTTTAAGAGGTGTATTTTGTCCTCTTTTTTTAAAATAAAGAGTTTGAGAGAGGTATTGAGTGGCTTGCTGCAAGCCAATAAAGTAAACAGCTTGTGAAGCCTTGGGTTTTTAAAAAAAAAAATAAGTTGGAACAATAGAAGCAGCCCGAATGGTTGGGAGTCAATCTCCCACAGAACCAGGATTTTCTGTTTAGTGTTCAGCAGCTGTTGGGGTTCATAAAAGCTGCTACATCTTTCACTCTCTTTGCAACACCTGATTCTCTTCCTGCTGTTATAATTGCATGTGAGACAATTCATTTTACTGACTATCTTTGTCAAGGATGTGCTTTTGGGTTGTTACTATATTGGAACAGTTCAATTCCTGCCTCAGGAGACTGACTGTGTGGAGTTTGCACGTTCTCCCCGTGTCTGCGTGGGTTTCCTCCGGGTGCTCCGGTTTCCTCCCACAGTCCAAAAATGTGCAGGTCAGGTGAATTGGCCATGCTAGATTGCCTGTCGTGTTCGGTCCGGGGTAAATGTATGGGTGGGTTGCGCTTCGGTGGGTCGGTGTGGACTTGTTGGGCCGAAGGGCCTGTTCCACACTGTAATGTAATGTAATCTAAAAAGTTGTGAGGGAAATGCAGAGAGCGGTTCATGTGTGGAATGAACTTCCAGAGGAAGTGATGGTTGCTGGTACAGGTACAACATTTAAAAGACATTTAGGCAAGTACATGAATAAGAAACATTTAGAGGAATACGGGCCAAGTGTAGGCCAGTGGGACTAGTTTAATCTGGGATTATGGTTGGACTGAAGGGTCTGTTTCCGCACTTTATGACTCTACCGGTTTCTATTAAAACATCCTTCTAATCTTCAAATGCTTATCTAATCATTCCTTAAATACATCTAACCCATTTATCTCAATTTCGCTATGTGGTAACAAGTTCCACACTCAGCCAGCATGGAACAAAAATTTCTCCTGAATTCCCTTGGATGCATTAGTGACTATTTTATGTTTATGGCCCTTACTTTTGGTCTTCTCCACAGTGGAGGTATCTTAGAGTCAGAGATGTACAGCATGGAAACTGACCCTTCAGTCCAACCCGTCCATGCCGACCAGGTATCCCAACCCAATTTAATTCCACCTGCCAGCACCTGGCCCATATCCCTCTAAACCCTTCCTATTCATTTACCCATCCAAATGCCTCTTAAATGTTATGCCTCTTAAATGTTGCAATTGTACCAGCCTCCACTACATCGTCTGGCAGCTCATTCCATACACATTCCACCCTCTGTGTGAAAACGTTGCCCCATAGGTCTCTTTTATATCTTTCTCCTCTAACCCTAAACCTATGTCCTCTAGTTCTGGATTCCCACCTCGCATCCTTTTCTATTTTAACTACCTCTAGAAGGACACTCGCAATGACTTTGTTTAAACAAAAAGACAAGAATTCCAGCTAGTTCTGCCTTTCCAGATAATTATAACCATCACTATGACTGAAATTCCTGACCTTCACCACCCACTTTCCATCACAGACCAATGGAGAGCAGCAGATCTGACTAAAATTGGCGAACTTGTAAAAAAGATAAAACACTGGAGACTGATCAGGCAGCTTTCTTAGTCTGCCAGGGTAATTCATATTGCAACTATATTTTGAGCCATCGGGAAGCCTATTTAAAAAAACCCTCAGATCCTCATATAGAACTTGCATTCAGAAATTTATTTTTACATGGATCTTATGCTCCCATCTATATGGTTATAATTTCATGCTTATGACTCTATGACTTACCAGGCTATTTCACAGTCAATCCAGAAAGAAAAAGTGATTTGCTTTGAATTAAACTCTGCAAACTTTCTACTTAATAACTCATCCCTGAAATGGATTTAGCGTAGAATGTTTCTCTGGTTACTTTGCATTCTACTATTGATTTCGACTTAAAACGTGCAGGACTGTGCAACTATCAAAACGATCCATTTTGATCGTTTATCATCAGTTTTTATTCCATTCATTTCTGGATAAAAGAGAAATATATTTTAGTTCGATAGCTGACGGGGACAGGAGGGAAAAATTGTCCACATTGCTTGCTAACAAATCCTTGCCAACAGTTAGTGTAATTTCCAACAGCTCAAAGCCTTCTGGGGAGAAAAGGCCAGGCAGACAATCGAAGTAAAACAAAAAGTTCCTTCCTTGAGTGCCAAACTCAACTGCAAGAGCCTGCCACTAAACGCTCCAAAGTTGCCGACATAAAGTGTCGGAGGTGGCCAAACATCTCCAAAAGACTACAGCATGTTGTTTCCGCCAGTTATAAATCAGACTTTCAATTACACAGAATAAAAATGCTTTTTAAAAATGTTAATAATTAGAGAAAGTTGCAAGTGCCAGAAGACTGAAATAAAAATGAAGATGCTGGAAATACATAACAGCTCTGTGGGTAGCTGAAACAGGGACAAGTTTCTATCTGTGGTGCAGACCCTCTATTGGGATTGTTTCTTGTTTGAAGGTCTGAGCCAAGGATATTAACTTGACTTCCATAGAGGTTCGATTACTGAAATCATAGCTTGTCATTATTTTTGCATTTCCATCATTTCCTGTTGACAATTAGCATTCTTAAGCTTTGGCAATCATTGATTTGTGATTGTACGGTAATGAAATACAAAAGAATTTCTGTTAGTGGTGCAGTCTGACTTTTAACCTGTGTTAGTAGTGAGGGTTTCTTCTATCCATAATCCAAAAACACAAATCTCAAGAGCACCACCCGTCTGCAGGCAGTTAAAGACACGGGGGAAAATAAATGCCCCCTTAGCTCTTTGTAACCCCTTCCCCAATCGCCCATCTTTTATTGCAAAGCTCACTTGGTCCAAATCTGCAAGCTGCATCATAGCTGCAATGGCCTGAAACAAGATTCATCCAAAGCTAACCATGCAGCAGTTAAGGTGCAGGTGATACCGTAGAGGCAGTCGATATCATCCTGCCCAGAGATCAACCACTTCTTGAAGAGGCGAATGTGATACGAGCACTGATGTAGATGCCGGGCCAAGGCACCATCAAGGGCCAGGTTCTGTGCGAAACTGTTATCAGCTGAAAATCGCCTCAGCAACTGCGCCACACGATGATTGTCCAGTAAGTCTAGGGAACAGCACCAATGGTAAAAAAAACAAAATACAAACAGCAACAAAAAAAAAAGGACACAATTACTATCATTACCACAATTATTATTTCAAAGGAAGAAGCATTCGTAAGAATCTCAAACAGCAAAGAATGAAACATTTGTAGGAATCTCAAACAGCAAAGAATGAAACATTTCTAAGAATTTCAAACAGCAAAGAATGAACTATATGAGGAGAAAAAGGAACATATATATGTCTTAAAATAAAATTCAGATAGCAAAAAGATATTTGCATTTACTTACTGTCTGATTATGTCACTGAAAATGTCTCAAAGTGCATCACAGTGAAGTGCTTTTGATTCATGTCCTATATTAGCAAGCATGGTAGTCATACTTTGCAATCAAAATCTATACAATTACATTCTGGTTAGTTGAGGAATACTGACTAGGTACCAGCAGAACTTTCTTTTTTCTTTTACCAGTGCTTTAGAGTCCTCCAACATTCATTTGACCAGACAGCTCATCAGAAAGATGGCGCCCACAGCAGTGCAGATCTCCCATTGCGCTCCACTAGAGTGTCAGACTGGCTTTCATGAGGCTGATTGTGGGATAAATATTGACTAACACGAAGAAACAATACGTACTTTCTTCAGATTAATGTCCAGGGGGCTTTTGAATCTGACAACAGAGCCTTGGTGCAATGCTTCATCAGAAACACTGGACTGAAGAAGGTGCAGTAATCCTTCAATACTACGCTGGAGTGTCAGCCCAGATTGTTTTGCTCAAGTGCCTGGAGTGAAATTCAAACCCACAGTCTTCTGACTCAGGTGAATGTTCTAACAATTGAGCCAGGGCTCAAACTAATACACTTCGTTGGATGCCACAATTACACTTCTGAAAATACAGACCACCTTTCCATCAAGAACATAAAGAGATCTTATTTGTCATGCCATTCTTAACCCTGCAAACATCAAGTCAGACCTGAACTGGACGACAGTGAGATCTGGAGCACTGTGCAATGACTTCGGGACAAAGATTAGGTGCGCTGACATGGCACATCTGGCCGATTCAGAATGCATCTCAACCCTGTAACTTGAGAATATTTTACTTACTTACTAAATGGAATACACTTCCAATAAATACATTAATCACTCTACCAGTGTCATTAGATTTAATCCTTAGGGCTAGTTTCCTCTTTAGGGGTTAATTATATACACAAACCCTTTATTAGTGAGACATCAAGCAATCTACAGCAGGTAATCTCAACACAGGCGACTCTTCCAGAGAAAGCGAGCTGATTGAAACTAAACAAGGAAATAGCTATAGATGATGGCCTCAACATGATATTGAAATAAAAACTCGCTTAGGGTATGGAAGAAAGACTCATGAACTATCTATCAACTTCTTTCAACTCTTTAAAAATCCAAAGATAGAGGACTACGATGAATTGGTTGAAGGAATATGCTCCTGATTGTAGACAAATGGGATGGGGATAACGTGCCTAATATATGATGAAATCATTTTCATGTCAAAATTTATGATGTCTTAATTCTTATAATCCCCAACAAACGTTCATATGTTGCATGTATATTGCTCTCTCATCCAGAAAAGCAAGTATATGACTGGATTTTGAGATTGCTGCACACTGGGAATGCAAATATTTTCTTTTTGGAAGGCAATCTTAGCTCTCACATAAACAGGATGCTCACTTTTGTCTGTCAAATTTCTTCTGTGACTCAAATGAACAAAGACAAATGCTGTGGGGTGAGAACATGAAAAGTTACAATCTATGCAAGCACACCCTAGTACGGTCTGACATGAAGACAACGAGAGATTTAGGTGGGAGGGAAAGTGATAACTTGTGGTGAAAAAATCTATGTTCAAATTATGCAGTTATCTAGAATACTGGGGCCCCTGAGTTGAAGAGAGTTTTAAACAAATTTCCAGATAGTAATACCAACAAGAAGTGTGAGTGAGACAATTTGTTTAAACAAAAGGTAAGTAGACAATTCACTCTTCCAAGTTTTACTTTTCCTTGGTCCATCATTCACATGAGAATTAGCAAAGACATGTACTCCACAGACTGGAGAGACATTATACGATTGAATGAGAGCAGTTAATATGCATTCTTGTTGACTTGCTGGTGTTATGTATTAAGCTAAACACCACTTCTGGGAAGTGATATACAATTATATAATAATTATTCTGACTATTTTTTCCTCAATTAATTTGATGGCAAAATGACTGCTGACAGCATTCAAATGGATTGCCATATTTTCACTTCTACTGTTGGTAGATTGTTAATTTGATTTCATCTCCTGTCTGATGAAGAAAAACGTGTTTGAAGATCTATTGCATTTCTTTTGTTGTCTACCCTTTCATAAAGACACCATTATACTGGGGCACGGTCAGCTAGGCTCCAACACCCCTCACTCCTCCAAGTGACGTATAGTGAGAGCCTGCCTGTCCACGTGAGGTCTGAGATTTGACTGATTACTGCCCTCCCCCAACTTCCTAACAGCATGTCACCAATGGTGCCAGTCATTTGGACCCTTGAGCTTGTTCTGCCATTCAATAAGATCATGACTAATTTGATTACTCCACATCCACAACCATCTGCGATAACCTTTTACCTTCTTACTTACCAAGAATCTAACTAGGACATAAAAGTATTCAAATACCCTGTTTCCACCACCTTTTGAGGAGGTGTTTCAAAGATTCATGAACCTCTGAGAAAATCTTTCCTAATCGCTGTGTAAGTCGATAACCCTTTATTTTAAAACTGTGATTCCTGGTTCAAGGTTCTCCCACAAGACAAAGCATTCTTTCCCCAGCTAGTCAGGATCTTATGTTTCAATCAAATCGCCCCTCATTATGCTAAACTTCAACTGATACAAGCTTAGTCTGACCAAATTGTACTCATGAGAAAACCCACCCATTATAGATATCTGTCTGTAAGACCTTCTTAGATGCTTTTAACACATTTTCATCCTTCCTTAAATGAAGCAACTAATACTTGACAGACACAGTACTTCAGATGTGGTTTCACCAATGCCTTGTATAAATGAAGCATAACCTCCCTATTTTTGTATTCAGTTTCTCTTGCAATACATTCTATTAGAATAATAGAATCTCTATGGAGGCAGGCCATTTGACCCATTGAGTCCACACCAACCCTTTGAAGAGCATCCCACCACGGTCCCCGCCACCCCCCACCCGTAACCACTCAATTCCCCAGACTAATTCACTAAGCTTATACATACTGCTTGACTATGGACAATTTACTATGGCCAATCTGCCTAACCTGCACAACTCTGGACTGTGGGAGGACGCAGGTCACTGGTTGCCCAAGGCGGGAATTGAACCCAGGTCCCTGCCGCTGTGATGCAGCAGTGCTAACCACTGAGCCACAGTGCCACACAGGTTTTCTAACTACTTGCTATTGCAGAATATCAATCCTTGGGATTAATATGCAAGAACTTGCTGCATAAGATAATGTGCTTTTAAAAAAATTTCTTGTCAAAGTGGACAATTTCACCATTTCCCACGTTATATCATGGTTGTGGGAATGTTTGCCGAGCTGGGAAGTTGATTTGCAGATGTTTTGCCCCCTGTATAGGTGACACCTTCGGTGCTTTGGAGCCTCCTGTGAAGCGCTTTGGTACTCTCTCTTCTGGAACTTATTTGCTTCAGTTCCTGCTGCTTCCAGTTCCAGTTCAGTTCTGGTCGTTCGTTATAGTAGCTGGTATATTGGGTCTAGGTCTAAGTCCTTGTCGATGGAGCTTACGGATGAATGCCATGCTTCTAGAAATTCTCTGGCTGTCCTACATTTAGCTTGTCCTATGATCATTGTGTTTTTCCAGTCAAATTTGTGCTCCTTGTCATCTGTGTATAGCTACTAGGGACAGGTGGTCGTGATGTTTAGTGGCTAGTTGGTGTTCGTGGATGCGGATTGCTAGTTGTCTGCCGGTTTGGCTAAAATAGTGTTTTGTGCATGGAATCTTCTTGCATGGAATCTTCTAAATTACGTTTGTCTTGCACATGATGGGTATAGGGTCTTTTGTCCTGGTGAGTTGTTGTCTGAGCGCGGCTGTCGGTTTATTGGCTGTCATGGATCTGAATAGTTGGAGAAGTCTGGCTGTCAGTTCCGAGACGTTTTTATATTAGGTAGAGTGATTAGTGTGTTGTGTCATGGCATGTCCATGTCACGTTGTTTGTCTATTAGGCATCTGTGAATGAAGTTGAAGGGATATCCATTCTTGAAGACTCTGCAGGAGGTGTTCTTCTTCTTCTCTTCGCAGGTTGGGAGTGCTGCAGTGTGTTGTAGCTCTTTTGAACAGGGTTCTAATGCAGCTTCTCTTGTATACGTTTGGGTTGTTGCTGTTATAATTCAGGATCTAGTCAGCGTGCGTGGCTTTTCTGTACACTCTGGTGGAGCATTCACATCCAGGAAAGGGAATTGATTGTTGGTTTCCTCCTCTCTCATAAATCTGATACCTTGAGCATGGTGTTCTCAATTTCTGTTCTCTCAGTAATTACAAAAGTGTCATTCACACATCTGATCCAGAATTTGGATCAGATTTGTGGGAGGGTTGTTTGTTCAGTCTTTGCGTCACTGTTTCTGCTATGAGCCCAGAGAAGGTTGATCCCATAAGTGTCCCATTGATCTATTCATATATTTGGTTGTTGAATGTGAAGTGTGTTGTCAAGTACAGGTCTAATAGCTTGAGCGCGTGCCCTTGTTGATAGGTTCCCCATTGTGTTGGCTGTTCTGCTTGCCCAGGAGGTTGGCTATTGTCTCTCTGGCTAGATTTTTGTCAATTGAAGTAAATAGTTCCGTTACAATGAATGAGACCATTGCTTCGTCCTTGTCTTGATGTTGCCTAGGAATTGCTATGACGTCTATATGGCGTGTTTGGATTGACTAATAGGATGTTTCAGTTTTTGTTGAAGTTCTTCTGCCAGTTTATGTGATGAAGCAGGAATGGAACCAAATAAATTCCAGAAGAGACAGTACCACAGCGCTTCACAGGCGGCTCCAAAACACTGAAGATGTCACCTAGACAGGGGACAAAATATCTGCAACTCAACTTCCCAGCTCAGCAAACATACCCACAACCATGGCAACTGGCACCAGAGCTACAAATCTTTACGCAAACCTTGAACATTATACCCTATTTACCAGATCTTTCCCCATTCGCTTAGTTTACCTATGTCTGCTTGTAGCCTCCTTATTTCATTTTGACATCTTACTTTACTACCTATTTTTTGTGTCATCAGTAAGTTTAGCAACCATACCCATTGGGCAAAAGTGAGGACTGCAGATGTTGGAAACCAGAGCACCACTCTGATCTAAACCATACCCATTGGTCTCTTCATTTAAATTGTCCAAGAAGGAGAACCCAGCACTGATCCCTTTGGCGCACCATTCATTTACATTTTGCCAAGAAAATGACCTACTTATTCTTATTCTCTGTTGTTTGTTGGCTAGGCAACTTGCTACGTTATCCTTTACACCTTGAGCTTTTTCCTGCAATAGCCTCTAATGTGGCACCTATTTCTAGTTAGCTTCCACTTGTCCTTGGTTCCTTCTTTCTTCTTCTTTCAGTAATGCTTTGATTTTTAAAAAAATATTCTGTACAATCTCTGATCTGCCAGCCACCTTTGTTGAATTATATGCTTTCCTTTAAATGTGATCCTATTTTCGACTTGTTCAGTTAACCACAGATGGTTGGTACTTATTTTGTGCTTGAATATATCTACCCTGTGTACCAAATGGTTGTGATCAGAAATGCCTCTCCAAGCAGGAGCTGACCCTTATGGGTGAGCTCTACCACTCATTTGACAGAAAACCTGGCCATGCATCTTGAAACCTGCAAAAGACAGTCAAGTTCGTTGATGATTAACTGGACAGTGAAGTGAAATCAGAAGCTATAAATGGCTGCCAGTCAGAGCTTCAGAGCTGATGAAATGGAATGATTGACAAGTGCGATTGTTGTTCTAAACTGATGGAGGTTACATCAAAGGAAAAGTCATCAACTTAAAAAAAGGTTATAATGTGTGATTTCTTTGCATATTAAAGTGGAATCATGGCAAAGATTTTGGTGTGGCAAGGCTGAAGTAATGAAAAATAAAAAGGAGTAAAGCAAATATTGAGAAAAGAAAAATTGAAGTGGACATTCAAAAGATTTAAAAAGCACAAGTGCATTTAAGAAACATGCAAAAAAAAGTCAAAAAGTTAAGATTGTAAAGGATAATTGAAAAGAAGCAAACATACCATTAGTCGGATGCTTTGCAAACGAGACAGAAAATCTTTTAACGGCTGGCATAGATAACATTTCTGAGGAAACAAAAAGGACTGAAGTTAAAACTAACACTGCAGTTTTAACACAGAACTCCCCACATTACATGAGCGGGTGATGACTCCTTAGAAGAAAAATGCAACCCAATCCTCTCTCATTGGGGCCTCTTCCTTCAACACTTTCTCCTTTAGGTTGGGAGAAGAGTGGAACGCTTTTTATGGATTGCACTGCCCTGAGCTGGACTATCAGGAGCAATGTTTGGCATGTATTAGGTTGGCAATGTATCTTTCTCCAGATGTATCCAACCAACCATTCCAATGTAATTTTATTTTAGGCAATGCTGGCCTGACAACTGAAAGTCTTTAAGTCCAAGAGTTCAATTGCAAACAAGACCAGAGACTCAAAAGAGTGAAATGGAGATCCTAAACTGGCTAACTCCCACTTGCCATATTTGAAGAGTCAGGTGTCCTTTACGGGTCTTTGGTATTGGTAAATAAACAATATTTAGATCTACTACATCTTTTCCACTCATGCCACATCTCAATTTTTGGTGGTCACCACATGCCATAGCGTAGCTGGGTGTCAGCAGAACTGAATTATCTCTAGGAATGCTCCAGCACCAATATTAATGGTGCCAGCACAAAGTTTGTCTTTCCTTTTTTGAGAAGCAAAATGAAATTAAAATAGCCCTCCTAACACACCAATTTATTGTTATGGACTGTCATATTTGTTTGCCATTAAATATGAAGAACACTATTAAGCTGCAGCGGGTTCAGAAGAGATTTACCAGGATGTTGTCGCGTATGGAAGGTGAGTTATAAAGCAAGGCTGGATAGGTTGGGACATTTTCCACTGGAGCGCAAGAGGTTGAGAGGCGACTTTATAGAAGTTCATAAAATCACGAGGGGTATGGATTGTCAATGGTAGTTGTCTTTCCCTAAGATGGGAGATTTCAAATCTAGGGGACACGTTTTTAAGGCGAGAGGAGAGAAATTTAAAAAAGACTTGGGGGCAAGTTTTTTTTACACAGAGGGTAGTTCGAGTGTGGAATGAACTTCCTGAGAAAGTCGTGGATGTGGATATAATTGCAACATTTAAAAGACATTTGGATAAGTACATGAACTGGTTGGACCATGCTGTATGACTCTGTGGTTCTCTCTTGCTGGTGAGTCATGATTTTACTTTCATTGCATGCATTTGAGCCGTATGTGCAGAAATCTGTCACTTCATTGGGTGGCAAGTAGTGGAACTTGCCGGTCTCCCCATTCCTGCTTGTCATTACAATGCTGGCGAGGTCTCTGTATAACAACATTATACTCAGTTATTGTCTCTAAAGATCAGGTGAGTTACAGGAACACAGTTTGGGTTAACCATACCTGGCACTGAGTCAGCACATCAGCATTCCCCCTCACGTTCTCACAGGAAATCTCCCAACGTAAGTAATTCATAACATACATAATTTATGATTCCTTGAGGCATTTTCTAAAACAACTAATATTTAATCCTAACATCTCTCATTTCCTGGAGAAAGAGAGCATAACCAATCACTGCATACCTTTGCCCCATCCCTGTGACTCGAATGATCATTGGTGAATATTAAGTTGCCAAGAGTAGAATTGTGGATAAAATGAGCAGAATGATGTAATTAAGCAAAACATACAAGACTCTTGGAATATGGCAAGCACTAATTGCTTTTCTCTGGTGATTGGACGTTGGCTATCATAAAAATCTTAGAGAGAAAATGCCCCATGATTTTTATTGTTTGACTGAAACCAGTTGCCCTCTTCTGTGGACTTTCACTAAGATACAGTCTCATGGTTCCCCTTTATCCAAGTGACATTTGCCTCTCGTCTCTCCAACCAAAGGGGAGATCACAGTTCAGTCGACCCTGTCTTTGCCCAACAAATCTCGACATGGGTGCCCAGCTTGACAAACACACCACATAGGTAGATAGTCACAACACTCAAGATTCCAGCATGAATTGCTGGATGGTGGTCAGTAGTGGCAGACTGTGCCCTCTCCAAACAATGCTCATGAAGGCCAACCTTAAGCCCCTATTGTTGCTTCAGATCCAATCAGCAAACTCACCAGGGATTTAGTGAGGTTCTGCTGCTTACTGCGTAAATCAGCTGACCTACAGGAAGAGTACAGCTTGTGTGGCAAGCAATCGTAAATTCTCTATTTCAGCCCAGAATCTGCTAGAGACTGGATTATAGCCATTATTGGTATATGGTATTTTCATCATACACTAGGAATGGAAAGTTCTGTCAGAGATTAAGTGTAGGCTGGCTAGTCAATCAATCCACATTAATATTATTATTGCCTTTGATGATGAATTGCTTTGAAAAATGTTTGTAGATTGCTAGAGCTCAAGCCAACTTGGATTAGTTCTTTGGCTTCTGGGTACAATAGGTCTATAAATTCACTGAAGACCTGCTGGTTCAGAGCTCTGCGAATGCTTAAAAATACCTATAAAAACTTTGATCAGAAGAGAAAAGATTCTCAAGAAAAAACATAGTATTCTTTTAAACATCACAACTTCAGAGCTTTATGAAGGTGTAGCAAAAAGATGCAGGGCCAGATAAAAGGGAACATAGAAAAGAGGAAGCAAGGATAAAGAGAAAGTTAGACCAGTTGTATTGCTCAAGTCCTACACCCCTTTCCAAAGTCATACAAGTGTAAAACAAAACACTTCGCACAATTTTCTGTCGCCTGTCTTAAATGGTATTCCTTTAAGAAATCGGGATGAATTCTGCAGCTTTCCTTAATGATAGCCTATTTCCTATGATTTATCAAAGCCATTTTAATGAATGCAAGGCTGCAACATTACAATTATCTTTCTGGAGCTCAAACTACCACTTTTTAAAGAATGGCTTTGTATCATAATTATCCTTCATGTACTTATTGAAGGATCCAGTTCCATCATATGACTTGGCATACCACCCCATGTTGCACAGTTGCTTGCTTCAGTCACATCGTCACCAAGGATGGGCAAAAGAAGATTCAGACAATCAAGCCTAAAACATCAGCACACTGAAGGTTATTCTTCAGGGGACAGTGACAAGAAGAGTTGGTGTCAGCAATTCCTGAAGGTGCGATGCCTCATCCAGAAACATATTTCCAAAACTGACCTGGTACAATTCTTCACACAGATGCTCTAGCTAACATTAAGATTGCTTCAATTTTCAATTGTTATATTGCCACAATTAAGACTGTTATTTTGCTGTCAAAATTGGAAACAGTCTACGTAACAGGAATATTTTCCTTTATACCCCTGAACAATGCAGGTATTATTGCAAGTGTGTGAAGATTTAGTACAAAGGAGAAAGTGAAGTATAACTCAAGACAAACTAAAAGAGTTACATCTTGAATGCATACACTACTTGTAGCATCTGCCCAACGTAAATGTTATGGGTAAATTTTATCTTGCAATGACAGCCAGTAGAATCCACTTCCACTGGCAACAGAAACATCCTTAACTTTATTTAGTCTACCCTACAACTGTCTGTATTCATTTATTCAACTCAAAAACCCTTGGCCAAAGAACACTGTCAAAACAAAAGAGTAGTGTTTTGTGAACTAAAAATATTGATAGCTATATAGAATTATAAGCAAATAATAATTAATACATGAATTGGTGAGGCACTGCATTTATGAGGTGTGTGTGAATGCAACAGAAGTCAATGATTGCCTCGTGAAGTAGTCTTCCCCATCCTGCATTCCAGACATATCCATAACATACTCTCCCACTGAAATTAATGGAGAGAGTTTGGAGAACCTTACATAACAGATTGTCAAATGTTCTCACATTGCAATTAACAAAACGTCAAGCTGGCAAAACAGCTTACCTTTCCCAGGAACAAGTGCAAGCCTGCAGTATAATACAACAAAGACTGGCATATCAATTAACTTGGAGACAATTAAAAGTGGGCATTAATCCTGACGGTGACATCCACACTCTGGGAATGAATAAATACATGTTTTTAAATGTGCCCCACCCTTTAGTGATCTCAACACCCATTTAGTTTTTATTATATTTCATTTTAGGTCTGCTCCATTTAGAAAAAAAACTGAACAGGCATTAGAAAACAGGAAACATGGTCCTACACCCATGCAAACACACATGCATAGAACACTTTTATCCATGGGCAGTAAGTGGGATTTGGCAGTATGATTCTGATCTGTCGGTTCCATATCACACTTTACAGGCATTAGTGGTGGAAGTAGACCCTGATGTTAATATCTACAATAATATTAAACATTATATAGAATAGGTCCTTCCACACAAGTGGAATATGGATGTCCTTATTACCACCTACCCACTGTTTATTATGGTGAATTGTCTGCTTGCTGGCAGTTTCAGTAAGTACCTCAAGAAAGAAGCACCACAGAGAAGCTCATCAGTTGGATTCTGTATCTCACTGACAACAAATCCAGTTATTCAATTGACAGGTTAAACATCCCCTCATTTATCAAACTTTAAGCTAAACATTCAGTATTTAATCTAGAGCTAAGTACTCATTAAACTGCACAACATTGTAATCTATTTCTTCATTTTCTCCATTCCCCTCCATTGTGCCTTGCTATCCTGAAGGAACTGACTGGGGTGAAGTACCAGAAATTCCTCACTGAGCAACCAGTTTTCACTCTGTACCCAAGTGATCATTAGGTTATTTAACTGGATAGAATTTCAAGGTGGAACCTGTGAACCATTCTGGGGTCAAAAGGGCAAGAGAATGATGAGTGATTACTATGCCCCCAAAATGCAACTGACGCCATCCAACTTCACTGAATAGGTGGTGAGCGCAAGGACTTTCACTGTCCAGATGGCTCCATTTCACAGCACATCTGACACTACAGCCAATGGCAGTTCATGGATCCATACGTAACATATGCCTGAAGTCTTCGCCACTAATCAGGTTCCTACACCTATCAGAATCTTCTGACGATGATTAATCTGTGGCTATTTGAGAAATATTCCTGTGTTAACAGTAAATCAAGAGATCCTTTTCCTAAGCGGAAGTGCATCAATAATGAGCTGATGCTCAAACTGTCATGGCGATTTCAGGCATCATTGGCATCTAGAGCATGTTAGGTCTAAAGTTATTGATTAACAGATGTATTTACTAAGCTGAATACTGCCTTTGGAAATGTATTGTCTGTGCACATTATTACACATGCTTGATCTGGTTTCTCTTGCTGTTTATATGGGAGACATCCAATCATTCATTGTATCTAGGTTAATCCTCCTTAAATTTGCAGACAGTGAAATTGGATATGTCACTAGAATCACTATCACTCTAAGCAACAGCTCTCACATGATAATATTGCAAATGTCTGATCCACAATCAGGGAAGAGTTACTGTCTATGGGTGAAAAGTCATTGATGTTTTTGGAAACCATCACCCTCCCCAGAATGACATTTCTACTGAGATAATTTTAACAAAATGAACGTAGGCTAAGATGCAGCATTTGGATCTCTTCCAGCACTGTCGAGCCATCAAATTGAAAATAGTTCTCAACAACCTACCATCCTTCAAAGAAAAGTAACTGGAGCCACTTTTTCTGCGGTGCGAGCGGGCGTAGTCTTGGAGGTTAGGGGCACTAGAAGAGCCACCAAGTACTGTGGTACTGAACAAACCAGCACACTGGGAACCTGCACACGAGATGGTTAGGCATTAGGTCAAAAAGAGGTTTAGTACAATCCCCCATGCTGCATGATTTTATTTAATGTAAAACACATACATGCAGGACAGGTATGAGATAACGTTTTAAAGAACATCCAAAATCATGCCAGTATTTCAGAATGAGGAATTAGGGATCCATTACTTAAAATTTAAAAAAGTGAAGATAAACTTCATAAATGCCCCAAATTACCAGTTTCTACACCCATCAGATGTTTTATACACCTCTACATTTCTCTAAACAAAATTTAAATGTGGAAACACTAAATCTGTGCATATTATACCTCCAGATGGTTTTACTAGCTATGTCGAGATTTTAAACATTTTCACCACCCAACAGAATCTAGGCTCAACACAAGTACGAGGCCATTTAGCCCCTCAGGTTGGTCCCACTCATTAATGAGATTCTGGTTGATCTACATCTTTAATTCCAAGTCCCCACCCTGGACCACAATCCTTACAAACCTTGATCAGCAATTATCCACCAATCTGAGTTTTGAAATTCTCAAGGTACCCTTACTCTGAAAGGTCATTTAGGTCAGGAGCTCAGGTTTTCACTATCCATTGTTTGAAGAGCAACAGCATCACTCTTACATGGCCTAGTTCTAATTTTAATGAGATGCTCTTGTGCTGGATTTGCCCAGAGAAAATAGCTTCTATCCTCTCAGTTCCTTTAGTAAATTGTCCTCTCCAGACGTGATATTCTGTTATGTGATTCCCTTTGTGCACTGTCCTGCTCGTGTGAAATTTCCTAGATGTAGCTCCCTCCGGGAGCCCATATCCCAACAGTGACCTTTAGTGGTTATATAATAAGAAGCATCCAACGTAAGCCTGCCCTGACCTGAAGACATGACTCAGTAGGGATTATAAAACAGCTAGCTGTATTGGGAAGGACTAACCCAGATGTTGACTCCTGTCAGTTCTGAAGAAGTCATTCAACCAGAAACATCGACTGCATTTTCTCTCTATAGTTGTTGCCACCACATTTTACCAGCACTTTATTTTTCAATTGATATTTTTATTAAAATTTTGTTTCCTCTTCAGGTATTTTAAAACATTTTCACTTCTAGTGAGTTTTGAGAAGATTTGTAGCTTAGGTTGAGGTTCTGGATGTAGGTTTGCTCACTGAGCTGGAAAATTCATTTCCAGACATTTCGTCACCATACTAGGTAACATCATCAGTGAGCTTCCCTCCAGTGAAGCACTGGTGTTAGTGACCCACTTCCTATTTATGTGTTTAGGTTTTCTTGGGTTGGTGACGTCATTTCTTGTTCTTTTCCTCAGAGGGTAGTAAATGGGGTCTAAGTCAATATGTTTGTTGACCACAAACCCACCAATACAAACTTGAAAGACCATATACAGACAACAAACAAAATTAGTGTCATTTACAAAATACCTTGCAAGAACTGCAACAAACACTACATTGAACAAACAGGCAGAAAACTAGCCACCAGGATATATGAACATCAACTAGCCACAACAAGACATGACCTACTCTCACTAGTATTCTTACATATAGATGGGGACAACACATCCATCCTAGAACAAGCCAAACAGACACGCACGAGAATTCCTAGAAGCATGGCATTCCAACCGGAACTCTATCAACAAACACTCCACGTACCACCCTCTGAGAAAAAGAACAGGACATGGCATCATCACAGGAAATGACATCACAAATCTAGGAAAACCTAAACACATCAATCGAAGGCAGGTCACTAACACCAGTGCTTCATTCAGAGGCGCACTGATGATGTTACCTGGTATGGTAATGAAACATCTGAAAACGAACCTTCTAGCTCAGTGAGCAAATATACATCCAAAACTTTGCTTCTGATTACAAAGTAATATTTTTGTCAAAGGACCCATTATTTTAATAAATATTCAAAAAATCTTACAGCAAAAAGAAAACAATATGACTTTTAAAATAAAATAAAGTTGTAAAATGAATCAGAAATTATTAAGATTTAAATTGAAGTAGTGAAAGTTTTCAAAAAGGAGATGGCTATAGATGTTAGGGCTAAAGGGAACAAAGGGTATGGTCAAAAGCAGGAATAGGACACTGATTGGAATGGTTAGCCATGAACAAATTGAATGGTGGGACAGGCATGAAGGGGTGAAGGGCCTACCCCATTTCATAGAGAAAAAGAAATTAGAAAAGAACAAGTTCGGAAATTCTGGCACCACAACCCATTTTTACAAAAATACAAGATGCGGCATTTCAATGGCAGTTTCTCAACTGATACAATATCAAGAAAGATAATTTGAAATTTAATGACCGGTACACAATTTCCTGTTTCTAAATCTTAATTCCTGATGGCGTGCACATCTAGCACATTAAACATTGTAGACTTCTATGTCAACATTTGCTATCAGATTTTGCCATAACAAATGTAATAATTGTATTACAAGATCTGGCCAGCAGGTGGTCAAATGAAGTGGGTTTCTGAAGTCTCTCCAACTCCAACTCATCATCTTGCAAATACTTCAAGAAAGGCTGCATTAATCGGTGAGGTCACTGCCAGATGGAGTGTTGCAGTCTGCAAGTGCTAGAGACGAGTGAATTGTACCTGACTGAATTTGGCAAAAATGACTATCTGTTATGCCAAAATTCAATCCAAGCAGAAACAAGTAAGCAGACCACAACAATTTCTCACATTAAATTTTAAACTAGTTTTAAAACCAGGAAATCACAGCATAATTACAATCAGCTGATAAATTTCCTTGTATGTCAATGCTTCTGGGGGCTGTTAAATAGCCTGGTCTCTATACAGGCGCATTACAAATTTGTGACAATTAATCAGCTCCCTTCTATTCAAACCAGTAACTCTCCTATCAAAGAAATTTACAGGCTGATTATAATTGTTGTTGTGTTTTCCCAGATTTTACAAACATTTTAAAATTTAAATGCTACGCCAGTGATCAGTAATGGTAACTATCATAACTATCTGGTTCAGCATTGAGAGAAATTTCCCATCCTTACCCAGTCTGGTCTACATGTGACTCTAATCCCACAAGTTTACTCTCAACTGCCCTCTGGAATAATTGAGTAAGCTACTCAGTTTTAGAATAATTAGGAATGGGCAACAAACATTGACCACGCTAGTAATGCCTATATTCCATGAAAGTACAAAGGAAAAGAATTATGAAGTGAAGCTGGTGCTAATTATTTAGTTGTTCAGCAATGAAAAGCAGTATACCGTGTCTGTACTCACCATGCATCTCACAAACACTTGCAACACTGAGAACTTAGTCTCTTCCCACTCTAGTTAACGGTAGATCAGCTAAATTAGCACAGATCAGACTAAAACCAAGGATGCTTCTTCCTGTCTAACTTAACTCCACTTACCCAAGAGAGCAGCCATCTGTAGTCTGAAATCTGTCAGCAGGAAATGGACATTTGGCAGATTTAGGGCATACATACATTATAAAACTCTTAAAGTTTGACATTTTTGCAAGATTCCTGTGCCAAGAGGAACAAGTCCAATAGTAAAGTGCATTCACTGTAATTGGATGAAGTTCCTCAGTTTTCTTCTTGTATCACATATTGTTAACTGCCTAGAGGACAAATAAAAATAACTGTTTTTAATCAACTTGGTTGTGCAGGAGTATAACTCTGGATCACACTGTCCTGCCTCTGGGAAGTTCTAGGACTTAATTTCTTATTTAAATAACAGTCTGAGCAACACAAAAGTGGAAGATATTTCAGTGAATAATGAACGCTACCTAAATACAAACACAGCTCCACTTTCCTACCACCCACAGCAATCCTTTTAAGATGCTAATACAGGAATTGGATGTTAAAGAATGCTAAAACACAGATAATTTTGACATTGATAGTCCAACATTATTGCATATTGCTCATGGACAGCAAATTGTATCTGGAATCACAGCAAAGGTTGTTGTACTGGTGTAGAGATGTGCAACTTGCCAATCTATTACTGTGCTATACCCAAAGTCCTTTATAGAAAAGTCGATGGTAGAAACCAGACAGACTGCTAAATGACATAGTGACATACTACCTTATTAGTCAGAGTTGCATTTATTATATAGTCCCACCCTCATTCTGGTGTAGGGCTAACCAGCGTGATGATGTTGTAGTACCAAATATAGCTCCACACTTTGGCCTCTTCTGGAGTGGATTAGATTAGATTAGATTCCCTACAGTGTGGAAACAGGCCCTTTGGCCCAACTAGTCCACACTGACCCTCCGAAGAGTAACCCACCCAGACCCATTCCGCCTAACTAATGCACCTAACTCTATGGGCAATTTAGCATGACCAATTCACCTAACCTGCACATCTTCGATCTGTGGGAGGAAACCGGAGCACCCGGAGGAAACGCAGTCACGGGGAGAACGTGCAAATTCCACACAGACAGTCGCCTGAGGCTAGAATTGAACCCAGGTCCCTGGTGTTGTGAGGAGGCAGTGCTAACCACTGAGCCACCATGCTACCCAGAGTACATTGTGCAGTTCCAGTTGCCCTGATATAGGAAGGATATTATTAAAATTGGAGGGGGCTCAGAAAAGATTTACCAGGAAATTGCCAGGAATGGAGGGCTTGAATGATTAAAATAAGCAGGAGGGTGGGACCTATTTCACTGGGGCATAGGCGGTTGAAGGGTGGCCTTAACGAAGTTTATGAAATCATGAGGGGCATGGATAAGAATAACAAGGGTCTTTTCCCTTGGGTGTGGGAGTTCAAAACTAGGGGGCACATTTTTAAGGTGACCGGAGAAAGTTTTAAAAAGGGCACGAGGGTCAACTTTTTCTTTTTACACGAATTGCAATAAACTGCCAGAAGAAGTGATATATGTGGGTACAGTTCCAATATTTAAAAGCCATTTGGATAATTTCACGAATAGGAAAGGTTTGGAGGGATATGGGCCATACACAGGCAGGTGGGACTAGTTCAGCTTGGAAACATGGTCAGCACGGACGAGTCAGACTGAAGGATCTGTTTCCAGCTGTTTGACTCTAGGTGACACAACCAATATTACATAGAACATAGAACATAGAAGAATACAGCGCAGTACAGGCCCTTGGGCCCTCGATGTTGCGCCGATCCAAGCCCACCTAAACTACACTAACCCACTATCCTCCATATACCTATCCAATGCCCTCTTAAATGCCCATAAAGAGGGAGAGTCCACCACTGTTACTGGCAGGGCATTCCATGAACTAACGACTCGCTGAGTGAAGAACCTACCCCTAACATCAGTCCTATATCTACCCCCCCTTAATTTAAAGCTATGCCCCCTTGTAATACCCGACTCAATACGCGGGAAAAGGTTCATACTGTCGACCCTATCTAACCCCCTAATCATCTTGTACACCTCAATCAAGTCACCCCTAAACCTTCTTTTCTCTAGTGAAAACAGCCCCAAGTGCCTCAGTCTTTCCTCATACGATTTTCCTTCCATACCAGGCAACATCCTGGTAAACCTCCTCTGCACCCGTTCCAATGCCTCCACATCCTTCCTATAGTATGGCGACCAAAACTGCACACAATCACAATATTGCTTTAGGTTGTGAAAATGTACTCAATAACTTTGCTAATTTGTGGGCTAGCACTAGGAAAGGCTACTGGACTTCTTTTAAAAACTCAGATGATTCGTCAATGTCCTATGGAGAAAGAAACGGTGAGAAACTGCACAATCTGGTCTACACAACATGAGATCATACCATGATCGTCTGTTTATGCATCCCACCATTCAGAGCCTTAAAAACACTCCTTCCAGGCAAGAAAGCAATGTACTTGTACTTCTTCCAATGTGGAATATTGCATGTTCTGCTCACAATGCAGTCTCCTCCATATTGGAGAGAGTAAACTTAGATTGAGTGATTGCTTTCCTGAAAACCTCTATTTGGTCCACAGCATGACCTAGAATTTTCAGTGGTTTGTCATCTTCTCTGTCCCACTCTGATCTCAGCTTCATGTACTTTTCCAATGAAGTTCAATGTAACCTTGAGATAAAGCATCTAATCTTTCAATTAAGCAACTTTGAGCCTCTGGACACAACACAATCAATTAATTAGAACATGACTGTTACATGCACTTTTTTTTGGAAAGTAGGTAGTGGTAATGGTTCTACTTTTGGCAAGTTATAGAGGTTTATAAAATCATGAGGGGCATAGATAAGATGAATAACAAGGGTCTTTTCCCTCAGGTGCATCTCTGTGACACCTTTATTTTTGCTTTTTCTATTTGTATCTCCTTTTGTCTTACATTATCCCTTTTGTCGTTTCATCTCTTGCCTTCCACCCTGTCAGCTTCTCTTTTCAGTCCCTTCATTCTCCATTTTTGAGCTTACTTAAAACTGTTAAACTTCTAACTTACTTGATTTCAGATAAATAATCATCAACATTAAAAAGTAACATTATTTATCTCTCCCCAGATGCATTTTTCAGCATTTCTGATTATATTTTTAAAATGTATTAATTACAGAAGAATGGAATAATATAAGTCAAAACTCTTGATAGCACAGTTAGATGCACACATTTTATTGAGGTCATTTCAATTAAATGTGTCAGTGAACATTTGTGGTCAGAATTTTAAATTAAAGAGTTTATTAAATAGACGCAATCAATGCTTAGAAATGAAACATGTTAAAATCTACACCGAATGAAAGTGCGTTCAGCAACAAACACAGTACCAGCTTCACCTACAATGTCTTGTCATTCTCACCTTGGATACCCTGATCTACTTCAAAACAATGAACGCACCTCATTCTCTGTTGACATACAATCTCTCTGCCTCTAACATCTTTACCAAAGGCCTGTTTTTCGTTTGCATGTACAAACAGCAAATTTCAGCCAAGTTTGCAACCCTGTCAAACCTTCCCATGCAGAGAAGCATCAGAGTAAAATGTGAAGTACCACAGGCAGTGTTGGACTGTGGAATGCATTCCAGTAAAGGAAACAAGGGGTTAGGGAAAAAAAAAACAGACAGCAGGCTAACCACTGAAATCTTAAATTACTATTGTATTTGTTCCAGAAAAGAGAGGAACAGAAAATTACTGAGGATTATACCTCACCACCCCCCACCATAGCTCCAGCACACACAAAGAACTACAAAGAATATACCAGACAGCTGTGTAATCCTAAAATGGAAATTGATTTCATTTCAAATCTCTCTGGTGCTGCCTCTTTTCATTTCTATTAAGGGCTCTATATGAAAGTAAATCCCTACACCAATGCTGCAAATGTAAAATTGGAGGTTCAAAAGTTCAACTTCCCAATTCTTCAATGCAAATATCAAAATTTTGGAGAGTGCTTTTATCTGAATGAAGCACTGGATTGTATGATAGCTCTGAACAAGCAGAAAGGCTCCAGTTGTGAAAAGGGATTAATCATTAGGAAGTCAATGCACTCACTGCCTTGGAGGCTTTTCACTCATTGTGCTGTACTCGGAGGCGTGCTACATGTGATGAGTGGAGAAGTTCACAGTATTTGTTGTGGAATGATGTGACACAGCAAAGCAATGCAACTCTCACTACCTTTGAAAGTTAAGGCGGTAACAACTTTACATTCAACATTACATTAAAATATGCTGCTCAATACATTTAGAATATTGAATCTTTTGAAAATACATCGCCTAGAATTAGCTTCAATGCCTTGCACTATGAAGAAACTGAAGAGGACAAGTGACCCTGCTCCTGATGGCTATGCTACAACACCTGCTAAAATGTTTGAAAGAGAGATACCAATGAATGAGATCAGTGAAAGGGAGCATGGCATTGATGCCTCACAGTCGAACAGCCAATTGACACTGACAGTCTGGATGTGCATGCGAAGTATAGCCAATGTAATGGAAGGCCTTGAAATCTGTACAGAAAAAAAAACCTTGTGGTTTGCACAAGCTAGTGAAATGTGCTCCACTGTTTTCGGAACAGTAACAACAGTATCTTTGGCCAAGTAGCTGAGTGGAGTTGTTGCTCTGTCTAAGTGTCACACTGGTAGTGTCTATACCAACAGAGCCAGAGTGGGTGTACGATTGTTTGACCATTGATTGCTGTTCCACGAATTGGGCCAAAAAGGCCTTGAGCCCATTCCTACTAAAAGCAATGGATTTATCCAGAAATTCTGAGGAACAAAGAGCCTAAAGAGTACTCCACAATACATTTCTTCTATTCTGGCATTCACCACTTACTTTAAACTCCCTAAAGGATGCAATAGCATTGCCGAGGCTTCAACAAGGATACACATTCCTGTTTGGCAGCTGTATGACTAAGCATAGATTTGGCACTATTCTGCATTTTGTTTCACAAGATTTTGTTGTAACATTGAAAAAGGGAGAGCCTTCACTGGAAAATAAAATGGGAAGGGAAAGATACATTGAAACTGCAGTTTAGAAAACTGAATACACAGAGAAACTGACATGAGCAAAGTGCAGAGAAAGAAATAAATGTTAAAAGTAGACAAAGGCTTAAAAACAGCTCTGTGCCCTTGTATCTATTCTGGCTAAGTGGAGTTGATATTCATTGCTGGCAGACATCAGATAGCGAGAGGCTGCATGAGGCTCATTTGCATTCAGTTGGTCAGCTGCACTGTGAATTCTAATTGCAGGTAGTTTCGAGCTTGCTGGGGGCAGAATGCTCCAACAAAGGTTTAAAATGGGCAGCTTGAGTTGATCCGGGGCAGGTGTGTGTATGGGGGGGGGGGGGGTGAAATAAGCAACAAGGCCAGCTTAATGCCCATCTTCATCATCAAAAGGTGATATGGTTATCACTCCCACAGCTGCTTCCAGAGATTCCTTCATATAGAACTGGCCATCTGCTATTTTGTGCAGTAGGTATAACACTCAATGGATTCTGCAATGGCTCGGTAACGTCATCTCAGGCTGACATCATGAGGATCAGTAAATCCTTCTATGCTAGTCTGTATGACTCGAAGCCAACCGACAGCGCGGCCTCCAAGTCGTTCCTGTCCTCTATCACGGAGGTCTTAGACGACAGAACACGGGAGAGGCTGGACCAGCCGCTATCTCTGGACGAGCTGACCAAGGCCCTCGAGTCCTTCGAAAAGAATAAAACTCCCGGAAGCGACGGCTTACCGGTCGAGCTCTATTCCGCTCTTTGGGAC
>NC_057749.1:16004231-16016182 GCF_004010195.1 Chiloscyllium plagiosum
GCAGGGGAAGTCTGGAGAGGAATGCAGTGGTGTTTGTCGCGGTTCGTCCCGAGCAGCGCCGTGACGTGGGACTCCGTGCTCTACGGTCTGTTCCCCGGGATGCACACCGAGACGAACATCAACTGTGCCTGGAGGATCATCAACTCGGTGAAGGACGCTCTCTGTCTGGTCCGAAACCTGTTGATCTTCCAGCTGAAGGAGTTGACCCCGACTGAGTGTTGCAGACTGGCACATTCCATGGTCCAGGACTACGTGTTGAGGGACGCGCTGAAGCTTGGGGCAGCTGCCGCCAAGGCGCGGTGGGGAAAGACCACCGTCTAACATCTGCCTGCCTAACGAAGAACAGGGGGCCCATGCAGTCATTTGGGCTCCGATGGCGTCTGAGCTCAATGTAATCGCACTAACCTGTGAATATGAATGATTACCCTGTTTCGATACGTAAAGAAATGGAATGTTTACAGAATGATGACATGTCCAATTGTATAGATTAAATATATATGAATAAAGTATATTTTTGAAATAAAAAAAAACACTCAATGGATTCTGCAATGCATTAAAATGGGTTTAAGCCTCTAACAATGTCATCAGATCTCCACCAACCTTGATTTACGCTTTAAATTCTTGAATTTACTCCCTGCAAATCTAGAATCTCAGCTACAATGGCCGCACCCTTCCACATCTCTAAGTTTTGCCATCCCTACAACCATTAAAATATACTGTGTTCCTCCAGTTCTGTTCTCTTGTACATTTTTCAAATCTTGCCCTTCAGGCATTTGGTCTTAACCTTTTAGAATTCCCTCCTGATAATAACCCTCCTTTTGAAGTTGCTCTTTTTTATCGTGGCCAGTATTTGCCCCTCAGCCAGCACGAATGGAACTGATATTCTGGGAGTTATTGCACTGCAATTTCCAGGATCTTGTGCATAACTTGGCAGCTGTGTAACAATTGCTACACTTCAAAAGTACTTAATTGGCTATAAATTCCTTTGTGATATTCAGTGGTTGGGATATAAATACAAGTTCTTTTATTCCTTTCTTTAATGCCTATCTTTTTGGCCAAGCTTTTTGATAGCATTCCTAATACCTCCTTACATAGTTCAATGTCAATTTTAGTTCAACCTAGATTCCACTGGAGTGTTTTATGATATTTTGAAGTGCTAAAAGTGCTAGATAAATTACACGGGTTATTGATTTATGTTGAATAACTAAGACTGCTGCCTGTTGTCAGTAGGAACACTGAACAATTGAAATCAGCCCACTGAAAATAAGTAGCCAGGAGGAGGTTACTGCTAACTTTGTTAGTCAATATGTTCGCATTGACGTATAGGTAGCCAAGATGTCAAAATTTGTGCAAATGTTCTGAAATCACCACTCCACAACACTAATGTATGCTAAATCCCAAGTTGCTTTGTTAAATGGGTATTCAGGGAAATAAGCAGAAAGTGAGGACTGCGGATGCTGGAGATCAGAGAGTAGAGAGTGTGATGCTGGAGAAGCACAATGATCAGGCAGCATCTGAGGAGGAGGATTAATGTTTCGGGCATAATCCTTTCATCAGGAATGAAAAGCTTATGCTCGAAACATCAATTCTCCTGCTCCTCGGATGCTGTCTGACCCGCTGCGCTTTTCCAGCACCACACTCTTGACTCAGGGTTAACAAGCCAGAGAGAGCCTGGAAGTCTCTTGGCCTGTAAACAAACAATCCAAGTTAATCCAACTAAAAAAATGTCCATGTTAAAGAGCAAGCATCAATAGAGGTCAGTTTTCATTATAAATTTAGCTCCAACATGTTTTGTACTTGTCAAGAAGAGGGCTATTACCCTTGGGAAACACCCACTGTCAGCAAGAAACACTCATTCCCAGGTCAGGCGCAGCACAGTTAGATGGTAGATGACACTGTTACAACTTTGCCATAACAACGAACACTGGTCTCCAGCTTAAAGAAACTCTCCCTGTCATACCAGAATGGAGATTGCTCCAATTTCCTCATTCCCCATTGTGTAGAAAGTTGCAGCCAATAGACTGATCTCTCCCAAGTTAAGTGAAAATCTAAATTGAAAAATAAATTTAAAGTTAATCAACAATCATCCAGGCGCTGAACCCACAGGAAGAATTTTAATATAGACATCCATGGAGAGAGAGTGTGAAGGTGGTGAGAGAGAGAGAAAAAGAGTGTGAAGATTCCAGTCTCCGGCAGTCTATGTGGAGATCGCACATTCTCCCTATGTCTGCATGGATTTCCTCCATGTGTTCCAGTTTCCTTTCAAGACCAAAGATGTGCAGGTTAGATGGTTTGGCCAAGAGAATTTACCCGAGAGTGTGCAGGGATATGCAGGGTAGGTGGGCTTGCCATGGGAAATACAGGGCTACAGGGATAGGGGAGAGGGTGATTCTGGTTGAGATGTTCTTGGGAGGGTCCGTGTAGATTTGTTGGGCCAAATGGCTTGTTTACACATGGTAGGGGATTCTAAGGAGGCGAGAGAGGGTGAGGCGGGGGTGGCAGCGAGCGAGACGGGTGCGAGAGGCAACGGAGACAGCGGGAGAGACGGGGAGCGACAGAGAGAGAATGAGCGGGGATGAGCGCAGGTGCGAGCGCGGGAGGGAGCGCGAGTAGGAGTTAGAGGGGGAGCGAGAAAGGGACAGAGAGAGAGAGACAGAGCGAGAGAGAGAGAGAGAGAGAGAGAGAGAGAGACAGAGAGCGAGAGAGAGAGAGAGAGAGAGAGACAGAGAGGGAGCGAGAGAGAGGGAGGGAGCGAGAGAGAGGGAGGGAGCGAGAGAGAGGGAGGGAGCGAGAGAGAGGGAGGGAGCGAGAGAGAGGGAGGGAGCGAGAGAGAGGGAGGGAGCGAGAGAGAGGGAGGGAGCGAGAGAGAGGGAGGGAGCGAGAGAGAGGGAGGGAGCGAGAGAGAGGGAGGGAGCGAGAGAGAGGGAGGGAGCGAGAGAGAGGGAGGGAGCGAGAGAGAGGGAGGGAGCGAGAGAGAGGGAGGGAGCGAGAGAGAGGGAGGGAGCGAGAGAGAGGGAGGGAGCGAGAGAGAGGGAGGGAGCGAGAGAGAGGGAGGGAGCGAGAGAGAGGGAGGGAGCGAGAGAGAGGGAGGGAGCGAGAGAGAGGGAGGGAGCGAGAGAGAGGGAGGGAGCGAGAGAGAGGGAGGGAGCGAGAGAGAGGGAGGGAGCGAGAGAGAGGGAGGGAGCGAGAGAGAGGGAGGGAGCGAGAGAGAGGGAGGGAGCGAGAGAGAGGGAGGGAGCGAGAGAGAGGGAGGGAGCGAGAGAGAGGGAGGGAGCGAGAGAGAGGGAGGGAGCGAGAGAGAGGGAGGGAGCGAGAGAGAGGGAGGGAGCGAGAGAGAGGGAGGGAGCGAGAGAGAGGGAGGGAGCGAGAGAGAGGGAGGGAGCGAGAGAGAGGGAGGGAGCGAGAGAGAGGGAGGGAGCGAGAGAGAGGGAGGGAGCGAGAGAGAGGGAGGGAGCGAGAGAGAGGGAGGGAGCGAGAGAGAGGGAGGGAGCGAGAGAGAGGGAGGGAGCGAGAGAGAGGGAGGGAGCGAGAGAGAGGGAGGGAGCGAGAGAGAGGGAGGGAGCGAGAGAGAGGGAGGGAGCGAGAGAGAGGGAGGGAGCGAGAGAGAGGGAGGGAGCGAGAGAGAGGGAGGGAGCGAGAGAGAGGGAGGGAGCGAGAGAGAGGGAGGGAGCGAGAGAGAGGGAGGGAGCGAGAGAGAGGGAGGGAGCGAGAGAGAGGGAGGGAGCGAGAGAGAGGGAGGGAGCGAGAGAGAGGGAGGGAGCGAGAGAGAGGGAGGGAGCGAGAGAGAGGGAGGGAGCGAGAGAGAGGGAGGGAGCGAGAGAGAGGGAGGGAGCGAGAGAGAGGGAGGGAGCGAGAGAGAGGGAGGGAGCGAGAGAGAGGGAGGGAGCGAGAGAGAGGGAGGGAGCGAGAGAGAGGGAGGGAGCGAGAGAGAGGGAGGGAGCGAGAGAGAGGGAGGGAGCGAGAGAGAGGGAGGGAGCGAGAGAGAGGGAGGGAGCGAGAGAGAGGGAGGGAGCGAGAGAGAGGGAGGGAGCGAGAGAGAGGGAGGGAGCGAGAGAGAGGGAGGGAGCGAGAGAGAGGGAGGGAGCGAGAGAGAGGGAGGGAGCGAGAGAGAGGGAGGGAGCGAGAGAGAGGGAGGGAGCGAGAGAGAGGGAGGGAGCGAGAGAGAGGGAGGGAGCGAGAGAGAGGGAGGGAGCGAGAGAGAGGGAGGGAGCGAGAGAGAGGGAGGGAGCGAGAGAGAGGGAGGGAGCGAGAGAGAGGGAGGGAGCGAGAGAGAGGGAGGGAGCGAGAGAGAGGGAGGGAGCGAGAGAGAGGGAGGGAGCGAGAGAGAGGGAGGGAGCGAGAGAGAGGGAGGGAGCGAGAGAGAGGGAGGGAGCGAGAGAGAGGGAGGGAGCGAGAGAGAGGGAGGGAGCGAGAGAGAGGGAGGGAGCGAGAGAGAGGGAGGGAGCGAGAGAGAGGGAGGGAGCGAGAGAGAGGGAGGGAGCGAGAGAGAGGGAGGGAGCGAGAGAGAGGGAGGGAGCGAGAGAGAGGGAGGGAGCGAGAGAGAGGGAGGGAGCGAGAGAGAGGGAGGGAGCGAGAGAGAGGGAGGGAGCGAGAGAGAGGGAGGGAGCGAGAGAGAGGGAGGGAGCGAGAGAGAGGGAGGGAGCGAGAGAGAGGGAGGGAGCGAGAGAGAGGGAGGGAGCGAGAGAGAGGGAGGGAGCGAGAGAGAGGGAGGGAGCGAGAGAGAGGGAGGGAGCGAGAGAGAGGGAGGGAGCGAGAGAGAGGGAGGGAGCGAGAGAGAGGGAGGGAGCGAGAGAGAGGGAGGGAGCGAGAGAGAGGGAGGGAGCGAGAGAGAGGGAGGGAGCGAGAGAGAGGGAGGGAGCGAGAGAGAGGGAGGGAGCGAGAGAGAGGGAGGGAGCGAGAGAGAGGGAGGGAGCGAGAGAGAGGGAGGGAGCGAGAGAGAGGGAGGGAGCGAGAGAGAGGGAGGGAGCGAGAGAGAGGGAGGGAGCGAGAGAGAGGGAGGGAGCGAGAGAGAGGGAGGGAGCGAGAGAGAGGGAGGGAGCGAGAGAGAGGGAGGGAGCGAGAGAGAGGGAGGGAGCGAGAGAGAGGGAGGGAGCGAGAGAGAGGGAGGGAGCGAGAGAGAGGGAGGGAGCGAGAGAGAGGGAGGGAGCGAGAGAGAGGGAGGGAGCGAGAGAGAGGGAGGGAGCGAGAGAGAGGGAGGGAGCGAGAGAGAGGGAGGGAGCGAGAGAGAGGGAGGGAGCGAGAGAGAGGGAGGGAGCGAGAGAGAGGGAGGGAGCGAGAGAGAGGGAGGGAGCGAGAGAGAGGGAGGGAGCGAGAGAGAGGGAGGGAGCGAGAGAGAGGGAGGGAGCGAGAGAGAGGGAGGGAGCGAGAGAGAGGGAGGGAGCGAGAGAGAGGGAGGGAGCGAGAGAGAGGGAGGGAGCGAGAGAGAGGGAGGGAGCGAGAGAGAGGGAGGGAGCGAGAGAGAGGGAGGGAGCGAGAGAGAGGGAGGGAGCGAGAGAGAGGGAGGGAGCGAGAGAGAGGGAGGGAGCGAGAGAGAGGGAGGGAGCGAGAGAGAGGGAGGGAGCGAGAGAGAGGGAGGGAGCGAGAGAGAGGGAGGGAGCGAGAGAGAGGGAGGGAGCGAGAGAGAGGGAGGGAGCGAGAGAGAGGGAGGGAGCGAGAGAGAGGGAGGGAGCGAGAGAGAGGGAGGGAGCGAGAGAGAGGGAGGGAGCGAGAGAGAGGGAGGGAGCGAGAGAGAGGGAGGGAGCGAGAGAGAGGGAGGGAGCGAGAGAGAGGGAGGGAGCGAGAGAGAGGGAGGGAGCGAGAGAGAGGGAGGGAGCGAGAGAGAGGGAGGGAGCGAGAGAGAGGGAGGGAGCGAGAGAGAGGGAGGGAGCGAGAGAGAGGGAGGGAGCGAGAGAGAGGGAGGGAGCGAGAGAGAGGGAGGGAGCGAGAGAGAGGGAGGGAGCGAGAGAGAGGGAGGGAGCGAGAGAGAGGGAGGGAGCGAGAGAGAGGGAGGGAGCGAGAGAGAGGGAGGGAGCGAGAGAGAGGGAGGGAGCGAGAGAGAGGGAGGGAGCGAGAGAGAGGGAGGGAGCGAGAGAGAGGGAGGGAGCGAGAGAGAGGGAGGGAGCGAGAGAGAGGGAGGGAGCGAGAGAGAGGGAGGGAGCGAGAGAGAGGGAGGGAGCGAGAGAGAGGGAGGGAGCGAGAGAGAGGGAGGGAGCGAGAGAGAGGGAGGGAGCGAGAGAGAGGGAGGGAGCGAGAGAGAGGGAGGGAGCGAGAGAGAGGGAGGGAGCGAGAGAGAGGGAGGGAGCGAGAGAGAGGGAGGGAGCGAGAGAGAGGGAGGGAGCGAGAGAGAGGGAGGGAGCGAGAGAGAGGGAGGGAGCGAGAGAGAGGGAGGGAGCGAGAGAGAGGGAGGGAGCGAGAGAGAGGGAGGGAGCGAGAGAGAGGGAGGGAGCGAGAGAGAGGGAGGGAGCGAGAGAGAGGGAGGGAGCGAGAGAGAGGGAGGGAGCGAGAGAGAGGGAGGGAGCGAGAGAGAGGGAGGGAGCGAGAGAGAGGGAGGGAGCGAGAGAGAGGGAGGGAGCGAGAGAGAGGGAGGGAGCGAGAGAGAGGGAGGGAGCGAGAGAGAGGGAGGGAGCGAGAGAGAGGGAGGGAGCGAGAGAGAGGGAGGGAGCGAGAGAGAGGGAGGGAGCGAGAGAGAGGGAGGGAGCGAGAGAGAGGGAGGGAGCGAGAGAGAGGGAGGGAGCGAGAGAGAGGGAGGGAGCGAGAGAGAGGGAGGGAGCGAGAGAGAGGGAGGGAGCGAGAGAGAGGGAGGGAGCGAGAGAGAGGGAGGGAGCGAGAGAGAGGGAGGGAGCGAGAGAGAGGGAGGGAGCGAGAGAGAGGGAGGGAGCGAGAGAGAGGGAGGGAGCGAGAGAGAGGGAGGGAGCGAGAGAGAGGGAGGGAGCGAGAGAGAGGGAGGGAGCGAGAGAGAGGGAGGGAGCGAGAGAGAGGGAGGGAGCGAGAGAGAGGGAGGGAGCGAGAGAGAGGGAGGGAGCGAGAGAGAGGGAGGGAGCGAGAGAGAGGGAGGGAGCGAGAGAGAGGGAGGGAGCGAGAGAGAGGGAGGGAGCGAGAGAGAGGGAGGGAGCGAGAGAGAGGGAGGGAGCGAGAGAGAGGGAGGGAGCGAGAGAGAGGGAGGGAGCGAGAGAGAGGGAGGGAGCGAGAGAGAGGGAGGGAGCGAGAGAGAGGGAGGGAGCGAGAGAGAGGGAGGGAGCGAGAGAGAGGGAGGGAGCGAGAGAGAGGGAGGGAGCGAGAGAGAGGGAGGGAGCGAGAGAGAGGGAGGGAGCGAGAGAGAGGGAGGGAGCGAGAGAGAGGGAGGGAGCAAGCAAGAGAGAGAAAGGGAGCGAGAGAGAGAAAAAGGGAGCGAGAGAGGGAGAGCGCGAGGCAGAGCACAAGGGAGACCGGCAAGGAAGGAGTCGAGAGAGTGATGAGGTGGTGTGTGTTGTATGAGGGTGAACTGGGGGAACTGTGTGAGGGATGGGGGTCTGAGTTGTGGGTGGGTTTGTGGGGTGTGTGAAGTAGAAGTGTGCTAGTGAATGAGTGAGTGTCTTTTTTCCAGCTTCAACCCATCAACTTTTGAGTTTTACAGATGAAGGTCTAAAATAGAACGCACAACCATAAGCACCACTCCAGGAGAAACACATATCTATATTTTATTATGTTACCAATGTGGCAACCTCTGACTTAAACTGCTTTGAACGTTTTACTATGAGTGACCAGGTTTCCTGGGCCTTGGACAACCTGGTAGCTGCTGCAAAGGGCTAACAGCTATGGGGAGAAGTTAATTGTCTTTTACATCACTGCCTGGACAGGAGAAGCAGCTGTGCTTTGACAAAGTCCTTTTCCCACATGGGCATGCCATCTGAAACCTGCATACCTAACCCACCCTGTTAACATCCTGTGTAATGTTCCAAAAGTGGAAGTTTAGTGCCTGGTCCTTGATTGCACTTGGTACCCTTCTTTCTCCCCATTTAGTACATATAAGCAATTAATCATCCCGAAGAGTCATTTGGAGATCAGCATTGCACAACATTATAACTAGTTATGTGAGTATTGAGGATTACTGCCCAACAGCTACTCACAATAACAGGATTTTAAAGCAAGCCCATGCATTATCTGAACTAGCTCAACATTTCATCTCAAGATTTGCCCTTCTTTTATACCATTTACAATTTTTCTTTTGCAAAATTGAATGTGTCCACCACTGTTTGCCAGGTCTTTCCAGTTAATTAAAAAAGTTCTTCAAAGTATAAGCAACTAGCTACCTTTGTTCTATTTGTGATGTCAAATCAATATGATCTTGAGGCTATTGAGTTACTAGCTCAAAACCAGCAACCTCAGCTTCCCTCTATTTACCAAAACCCCACAAACCTTGAATATTTCTATTTCACCCTCATTTCAATCTTCAATATTTCTATTGCATACTCATGGAAAAAAAAACAAAGCCTTTCTAGTCTTTCCCAGGTTGTACCTTGGATAAATCACTTCTGCACACTTCCAATCACACTGGAATTCCTGAAATGGGACATGTAATTTGGACCTGTGCCCATTTTTCTCTTGCATCCGGCGTTCCTATTCATGTTTCTGCCTACCCCCACTATCTCCCAAATAACAATTTGAGCAACTTGTCATGTTCTTTTAAAGATTAAAGCTTTCTCGACTAAACGTTCATCTAGAAGGTATTAGATGATGTGATGGTGAATGATATTATTAATACTATTGAATAACACAGACTGCATGGTAATAGGTAGAGGTGCTACCTGCCCCATGAGTAAATAAAAGTCTGTGTAGTATCTGCAAACAAATTGCTACCCCCAGCTTGAAGGCTAATTGGAATTTTGGAAACTGGTCTATAGCTCCTAACAATTCTAAAGAGTCAATGCTTGATGAAAAAAAAAGTCACTTCTGAAGTTTGGTTAAAATCTGAAAGCAAATGCTTAGTCTTTGCATGCTACATTAGTACTTGTGGGTAGATTTAAAATCACGCAATTGCTATTTATGGTGGTTTGCAAATTGTGAAGCTGCACCACTATTGTATTCTTCAGAGATTTCGATGTGTCTAACTTTCTTACCCAGACCACTCTGCTTAACATCAGACAGTTGTCTAGAATATGGAGGAGCCAATAACCGGTAGCCGCTGTATTTTGAAGAATTCTCAGAAAGCACCTGCCAGCAAGAGAGATACTTTGCATTAAAAAGTGAAAACAACACAGTGAGGACTTCAGTAACTACTGGCAAAATCATTGACTGGACATGATCTATCTACAACTCTCAAATACCAACTCTGTTATTGTAGCAATTGGTGGCATCCAACTCAGAACCATGGGGCAAACTTCCCTTCGTATTGAAAAACAAATGCAACCCAAAGAGAATTTACACAACAGGAGAATAGGTCACCACAAGTGAACTGGTCATACTCTCTGTCAGCAGTCCATTATAAAAATAACCCAATAATCTGAGAACCAACTGCTTTGTGCATTTACAGAAATGCGTGCCCATTAATTCACGGTTAATCAAGCTCTTTTATTTGCAACTTTAAGATGGAGCACAGAAAATGCTTTATCTGAATCACTTGACAGTAGGAACTTAGCCTGTCACCTCAACCCAGGCAATTCTGAATTGGGCTCACAGTAAATGCACTACACCTTGGACTAGAAATAAATGACTATTTTAACCAGTGAAGACTTTCATCCCCTGCATTCATCACTTAACCTGAAGTATTGTTTGTGGTTAACATTTTTCCTGCATGAACTGGGTATCTCTATAAAATGGTGCCTGTCATTGACCAGGAATGGACAGTACAATAGGGCTCAAGTGACAATTAAGCACACAGAAATTGGAGAAGCTGGGATTGTTTTCCTTGGTGCGGATGGATAATTGTGGATGAGCACCAAATGTGAACACTTTGTGATGTGCTGAATATCAACTCCCCATTAGTTATCTCATCAATTCCCCATTAGTTACCTCCATTGAGCCCATCTTCCTGGTCTTTGTCAGGGCAGTCTTCCTGTGACTCTGGAAAGGCTCTGCTGGCTGAGGCAAGGCTGGAAGAAACCCATCTGCATCATCACTTCCCCGATTCTCTGAAAGATCCTCCATGCTGCCCTGATCAGTTTTTGATCCACCTTCATTCTAAGGAAGAAATAAACAGCATTACAATAAACTTTCTCTTGCTTTCTTTCTCCTTTTCCTTTGCATTTATAGTTTTCCTTTTCTCTTTTTGCAGGACAGCTGTTAAGGATATGCTACCTCAAAAAACAGTTCAACTGTCATGAGGATACCAGATTGAGTTTAAGAATTTCTTTTTAATTGGAAGAAATACGTGGAGTAGAATTTGCAGACAGGGGGGTGGGATCCTTTGGGTAATTCTTTCAAACAGTCATGACAAGCTCGACAAGCCACCACCAGACACATATTCCTCTCCCCTCCTTTGTCAGCCTTCAGAAAGGACTGTTCCCCTTCAGAACACCCTGGTCCACTCCACCTTCACTTAAAAAAAAACCCGTAGCCCCACAGCATCTTCCCCTACAACCACAGGTGATGTAACACCTGCCTGTTTACTTCCTCCTTCCTCAGTATATGAGGGTCCAAACATATCTTCCAGATGAAGGAGCACTTTACCTGCACTTCACTCAATCTAGTCTACTGCATTCGCTGCTCACAATGTGGTCTCCTCTACATTGGGGAAACAAAGAAAAAACTGGGTGACAGCTTCGCAGAACACTACGCTCTGCCCATGTAAAAGACCAAGCTTCCAGTTGCCTGCCACTTCAACACCCCACTCTGTTCCCTGGCCAACATTTGTCTCAGGTTTGCTGCAGTGCTCTAGTGAAGCTCAGCGCAAGCTGGAAGCACAGCACCTCATTTTCAACTTGGAACTCTATATAGCCTTCTGGACTCAATATTGAGTTCAACGATTTTAGGGCTTGAGGTGCCTTCCCCTATTTCCTTACCTCAATCCCACTTACCAGACGTTATCATCACATGGTCTGCTATTACACACAACCCATTGCTAGCCATAAACAGTCCTCATCAGCAGCTATGCACTCTCTCAGGCTGACATATAGAGAGGAAACTCGATTAACCGAACAACATGGGCAGGGATATTTTGTTCAGACAATACAGTTTACCCAAGCATCGGGACCTTGAGATCTTGTTCGGATAATCAGAAGTTCAGATAATCAATGATCGAATAATAGGGCTTAAAAATGTGTTGCTGGAAAAGCGCAGCAGGTCAGGCAGCCTCCAAGGAGAAGGAGAATCGACGTTTCGGGCATAAGTCCTTCTTCAGGAATGAGGAGGGTGTGCCAAGCAGGCTAAGATAAAAGATAGGGAGGAGGGACTTGGGGGAGCGGCGTTGGGAATGCGATAGGTGGAAGGTGGTTAAGGTGAGGATGATAGGCCGGAGAGGGGGTGGGGGCGGAGAGGTCGGGAAGAAGATTGCAGGTCAAGAAGGCGGTTCTGAGTCTGAGGGCTGGGACTGAGAAAAGGTGGAGGGGAGGGGAAATGAGGAAGCTGGAGAAATCCACATTCATCCCCTGTGGCCGGAGGGTCCCTCGGCGGAAGATGAGTCGCTCTTTCTCCAGGTGTCGTGTTGCCATGGTCTAGTGATGGAGGCAGCCAAGGACCTGCATGTCCTTGGTGGAGTGGGAGGGGGAGTTAAAGTGTTCAGCCACGGGGCGGTTGGGTTGGTTGGTGCAGGTGTCCCAGAGGTGTTCTCTGAAACGTTCCGCAAGTAGGCGGCCTGTCTCCCCAATGTATAGGAGGCACATCAGGTGCAGCGGATGCAGTAAATGATGTGCGTGGAGGTGCAGGTGAATTTCTGACGGATATTGAAAGATCCCTTGGGGCCTTGGAGGGAAGTATGGGCGCAAGTTTTGCATTTTTTGCAGTTGCAGGGGAAGGTGCCGGGAGTGGAAGTTGGGTTGGTGGGGGGTGTGGACCTGAGG
>NC_057749.1:16018853-16102471 GCF_004010195.1 Chiloscyllium plagiosum
GACCTGCAATCTTCTTCCCGACCTCTCCGCCCCCACCCCCTCTCCGGCCTATCACACTCACCTTAACCTTCTTCCACCTATCGCATTCCCAACGCCGCTCCCCCAAGTCCCTCCTCCCTACCTTTTATCTTAGCCTGCTTGGCACACCCTCCTCATTACTGAAGGGCTTATGCCCGAAACGTCGATTCTCCTTCTCCTTGGAGGCTGCCTGACCTGCTGCGCTTTTCCAGCAACACATGTTTAAGCTCTAATCTCCAGCATCTGCGACCTCACTTTCTCCTGATCGAATAATACTCCTTTGTCTGTCCAATTGTCCTTATCTCTCTTCAGATTCTATCCCCACCTACTATTTATTCCTTACACCCTCCCATCCACCCTATCTTCTGCATAAATAACATTTTTGTAGCTACCATCAGTTCTGAATGGTAGAGCCTGAAGGGTCACCAAACCTGAAACATTAACTATGATTTCTCTCCACAGATGCTGCCAGACTTTTCCTGCAATTTCTGTTTTTGTCTCTAGCGATTTGTATGTTTCGGATTTCTTTTGCGGGTGAACACAAGTTCACTGATTCTCCCAGATATATTTATGTGCCCACACAAAAATAGGTAGAATTTGAGTAAAGAAAATGAACTTTGCTTCTTCAATTTACTTGAGTTACAAGGTTTACTATAGTAACCTCTTCCTGAAAGGCTGCACGTTATCAGTCATTAGCTGAGAGTCAGATTCAGGCTTTACCAGCCAAACAGATATACTGAACCATTAAAAAAAAGCAAATAGTACCAATAAGTACATTTTTTTTCCAGTAGTTGAGGCTATACAATTTGTGAAGTAGAAACTCTGAATCCATCCTATAACTTGGAGCCCTCACTGTTGCTGTCCTAGTTCCCTGGCTCTAGGTGGACTCAGTCAACACAAACAGTGCTAAAACATAAAGGTCCACTGTGCAGGCCAGGAGGAAAAAATGTCAGCCAACTAAACGTCAACTAGTCAGTACCGCAGGATAGGGGTGAAAATGACAGAACTGGCAGACACAGCTTCAACATTACCTGCAGGCAGCAAATCAGCATTTGGAAGGTCAGCACTGCTTGCTCCTGAATTGGAGAGATTCCTAGAAATGGTCATCTAAACAAGTGCTCATTTCCCTACCATCCAGTGCAGTCAAGAGGCAAGTCTTAATATGTGTAATTGTATTGACTTCTGGTTCAGGAAGTCGCTTGCATGAATGGACCTTGGAGGTTTGTGCAACATCACGACACATTAGAGGGAATATAGCCTGTGCCTCCAGGAAGACCAAGTGCAATTTTCATTAGCATTTATACTCCAACCCTGAAGGCTAACCCAACTAACAAGGAAAAGTTCTACACAGATTTCCATGTATGCCCCTCCCAAGGACAAAATTGTTGTTTTTGGTGATTTTAACATCAGAGTTGACCATGGTAGTGTGGCATGGAAGGCAGTGTTTCGAAAGCATGGAGTTGAAAACTACAACGAAAATAAACATCTGTTTCTGGAACTCTGTACAGAAAAACAGCAGTCCACACCTAACACCTTCTTTCAACATAAAGATTGCTTCAAGACCACACGGAAATATGCCACATTGAACACTGGCACCAGGTTAGCCTAAAGAACGTCTGCAAACTGGAGTCACTCCTAGTGCTGATTGTTGTACAGATCACTGCCTCATTCACTCAAAGCTGAACTCCCACTTCAAACATAAGCTCAAATACACACCTAGAGACAACCCAAAGCAATCTCGAGTCAGTGACCTGCAAACTTCATTTTTTGCAGAGATAGATTACAAGCCCACAGAACAGACTGGAACACCCCGATGTCATTACTGATTCCATTCCAGAAGAACTCTAAGAGCACATTAAAGCTGCTGGAGGGACTAATTTGATGTAAATGACAAAGAAATCCAAGATTTGCGAATGATAAAAATATCAACTCATCAGACTCAGCCAGGCATCAAGCATGCAGCACTCTTTAAAATAAACTGAGGGATATACCCAATGACACACTTACAGAAAACACCTAATTATATGTTGATACTGGCAACATAAGCAGCTAGAAAAAAAAACTAAAATCTGTCTGTGGACCAGCATATCAAACCCAAAATTTCTTAAGTAGCAGCGATTTTAAGATACTACACACCAAAAGGATGTCAATCCTGGATTGCTAGTTGGAACACATTGAAACACTCTTCAGTGCATGATATTGCCATCAGCCTAATCAAATAATTATCTGTCAAAGAAAACCTTTGTGAGCTGATCCCTGGAGGAAACTGTGACTACCATTAACCAGACAGATAGCAACAAGAAGATGGAATTCCACCTCAGGCCTTGAAACATGGGAGTCCCTGCCTTACATACCAAGCTGTGTGAATTTTTCCTGGCTTGCTGGGAAGAGAGCTGAATCCCACAAGATCTTTGCCATGCCATTATCATCACCTCGTCCAAACACAAAGGAGAAAAGGCAGGCAGCTACAACCACTGTGGGGGCTCCTCCCTTTCTATTGCTGGGAAGATCCTGCCTTGGACAACTCCAGAACAGGTTTGTTCCAACAATTGCACAGAACCAGCGTGGACTCACAGCAAAGAGGCACTTCAGAGACGTGCGAGAAGAAAAGTGATATGAGAAAAACAAAGCTCTGTGTGGCACTTTCATAAAACTCACCAAGAAATTAGATCCCATGGGGAGATGGAATTTCAAAAAATCTTGAAAAAATATGGATGCCCACCCTGGTTTTTTCATGAAAACCAGCACGGACAAGTTGAGCACAGCAATCATCTATTGAGTTCCTTCCGAATCTCTAATGATAGGAAGCAGGGAAGTGTACTACCCCAACATTATTCCCCCTCATGTTCAGGAATGACAGTGCTGCAGGCAATGGAAGATCTTGAGGAAGAGGTTTAAGTATGGTCCAGACTGTGAAGACTTTTTTTCAATCACAGGCATTTTCAGGTTCACACACACAGACAGGAAAAAGCCATCCCTGCATTTTTCACTGATGACTGCATTCTCATGACCCACAAGTCAGATCTGTAAAGCACAACAGCACGTTGTTGCTCCGAGACAGCACAACTCCTCAGACTAAAAATCAATGTAAAGAAAACGGAAGTCCTGAATCAGCCTGCATGACAAGAGGAATATGGACCATCAAGTACGGTCATTGAGGGAACTGAGCTGGAAACAGTGAAGCAATTTACCCATTCGGGGAACATCTTGTTTGACGCACCATAGACAAGGAAATGGACAACAGGCTTTCAGACGCAAAAACTGCATTTGGCAGACTCCACAATCCAGTATGGAGCAATGAGAGCCTCACAGAGCACACAGCAAACCAGAAGTGTACAAAGCCAAAGTGGAGTGTAAGCTCATAAATATAATAGATTCTGTTAAATTCCAAACTCTGAATAAAATACATTCCAAGAAGTCTCAAAATCATAGGGAATGGTTTCTGTACAGCAAAGAACCAAGAGAATTCTTCTGAGAGAGAAGATGCTTATTAACTCGCTGCGCACCTGGACAGAATCAAAACATGCACCAAGTTAAATCTCAGGGCAAATTTACTTCCTACGACAAGCAACAAACACAAACTAGAGACAGTCAGATCTGTAATTGTACGGCACCTTTCAAGTGCTTTACTGCCAATGGAACACTTTAAGAGTGGTCACTGATGTAATGCAGGAAACATGGCAGCAAATTTACACAGGACAAGCTCCAACAAACAATCAGATAAACTGCGTAGATGGTGATAGTTGAGGGCTAAGTATTTGTCAGAACACTGGGTGGAATTTCCCTGTTCCTTTCAAATAATACCTTGGCTCATTTAAGTCCACCTGAAAACACAGATGGAACCTCACTTCAATGTCTCTAGAGTTTCAACTGAAAGAAGCATACCATCAGTACTGCACTCAGCCCTCAGCGTGGGCTATTATACTCAAGTCTCTGGTGTAGAATTGGAACCAAGAACTCTATGACCAAGACACAGAAGCACAGTCCACTGTTCTGCGGCTGACAGTAGATTATTTTCAGAGGACAATACAAATACCTAAAATGTTAATTCCAAAATTAGAGAGCTTAAGTTTACGGTGAGAGGGGAAACATTTAAAAAGGGACACCTGAGGGGCAACTTTTTCATGTAGAGGGTGGTGCATGTATGGAATAAGCTGTCAGAGGAAGTGGTGGAGGCTGGTTCATTTAAAAGACCTCTGGATGGTATATGAACAGGAAGGAATATGGGCCAAATGATGGCAAATAGGACTAGATTTATTTAGGATATCTGGTCTGTATGGACTGATTGGACCAAAGGGTCTAATTTCCATGCTGTACAGCTCTAGGACTCCAAGTTCATAACTATATTTGAAAGAGATGCAGCTGTATGCGTGAATCAACAGGATATTGCAGCAAATAAGATATTTTGCAGTTAATAAAAAGGAAAATGCAAAAGTGATCAGCTATGTCGAACACTGGAAGATTTCCTAAGGGACTCCAATTGGATTTACCTCAGCTGATGCAGGCCGAAACCCAGACCCTGTGGGGGCATTTTCATCCTCATCACAGCCTTTAGCACCAGGGCTGAAATGAAGTTCCACATGGAACCTTTCTTCTGAAGAAGGATCCTATTAAAAAAAAACACAAAACATGCCAAAATTACAAAAACACTAATCATCATTACGACCAAGTTGTTAAAAAACAAACACAATTCTGGACTTTGTAAGCCAGAGTACAATCAATTCTCTGTAACATTTATAAAAACTGTGGAAAATTTTCCCAAACTCCGTAATTCAGGGACCCAAACTTCAGGATTCTATAGTAGCCCAAGACTCTAATTCTCACCTTACACTACTGCCTTTTATGAGTCAGTCCTTTGGATCAAAGGAGATGACACAATTTGATGACTAAATGACCTTTCATAGGTAGATCAGAGTAGAAACATTGAAGGTAGCAAGCAATCATTTTTAAAATGAACCTGACAGCTGATTTATGAAGCTTAAAAATGTGTTGTTGGAAAAGCACAGCAGGTCAGGCAGCATCAATGAGGAGGGTGTGCCAAGCAGGCTAAAATAAAAGGCTTGGCACACCCTCCTCATTCCTGAAGAAGGGCTTATGCCCGAAACGTCGATTCTCCTTCTCCTTTGACGCTACCTGACCTGCTGCACTTTTCCAGCAACACATTTTTAAGCTCTGATCCCCAGCATCTGCAGTCCTCACTTTCTCCTAGCTGATTTATGAAATCTACTCTGTAATCTGTGGTTCAAATGCTTAAAGTTGTTAAGATGACAAGTTAAAGATTAAGAAATGCGCAGGTATACTGTGGCAACAATAACATTTCATAGCTTTCAGTGTGAGTCTATTAGATCCAGTCATTTTGCTGCACCAGTGCAATACAACTGAAGCTCTTGACTGCTGTTCAGGACAGTATATTAAAAATGGTTCCAATTACACATAGCACTCAAAAAATGCTTTCTTTCTTTGTAGTACTGTCAAAGATTTCAAGCTGAAACCACTCACTAACCTGAACATTGGTGAACAAATAACCAAAGAACCGTGGATGCTGGAAATCGAAAACAAAAATGTGTATTGCTGGAAAAAACTCAGCAGGTCTGGAAACATCTGCGGAGAGAAAGCAGAGTTAATATTTCGGGTCCATTGATGCTTCTTCAGAATGGGTCAGTTCCGAAGAAGGATCACTGAACCCAAAACTTTAAATCTGCTTTCTTTACACAGATGCTGCCAGACTTGCTGAGTTTTTCCAACCATTTCTGTTTTTGTTACTGGTAAACAAATATTCATTTCAGGCACTTTGTTTATTCAATATAAAACCTGAACGTTTTCTCCCTCTGCTGTATTAATTTGAAAGAAATATATTATCTACTTTCCTTGCAGCTACTGTTACTTTTTAAATACCAAAATATGCCAACACCACTAGGATTGGTGAAGCAATAACCAGACATATGTACAAAGCATCGAAAGGCTCTCTTCTGAGATTTACAATTCTAAAGTATTGCATGTCCAATAAAATCATTTCTGAAGTGTAACCATGATTGTTACTCAGTCAAATTAATCAGTCTATCAGTAAACACAACAAAATTTGGTCAGTTTCAAAAAGTAGTTAGCCTTGGTCCACATGGGTCTTTCAGCATTTCTACTCACTAGAGTCAAATTAGTATTAGATCTTATTGTCATGTGCATTCAAGTAAAGGATGCAGTGAAATGTGTACAAAGTCACCAACTTAGGTACAAACGTACAAAATTAGGTACAAAATCAAATAATAAGAAATACAGTGAAAAGTTCAACACTACAGTCCTTGTATAGCAATGGGCCTACATTTGTTCCCACTGTGCTGGGCTGAGTCCTTCACTGCCAACCACCATCTGGGCTTGTCAATTGTCTTTGTCACTGAATTGCCAACGCAGCTATAGCAGCAAAAAGGCAGAGACCAGAAAGACTGTTATGTGATGAATCAACTTGTTTTAGCTCATTCATGGCATATGGGGCATTGAAGTTGGTCTTTGCTCAGCTGGAAGGAGAATGGGGAGGCTGGTGGGTGGATTATGGTGGTGGTGGTTGGAAAATCAGCTATGGTCCCTACAAGTATTCAGAGCGGGCAAACACAGAAATGAATGTTAGTTTGGGTTCTGTCTGAAAACTACTTTTGCAGTTGAATCACCTTCGGATGGTTACTGTCTAAAGGTGATCACTTGAGAAAAGTGGGAGAATGATAACTGGAAGAATGCACCCCTGTAGGAAATAGTTGAGAAATTTTTTAAAAATGATCTCAAAGTTGAAAAGCAAAGTGTTTTTACAAAAATAGAGTGAAAACTCCTCCAGTTCACTTCGTTACACATAGGTGCTGTTGGGACTAGCAATCCAGAGGCCCAAACTAACTCGCTGGGGACCTGGTTTCAAATTCTATCATGGCAGCTGGTGGAACTTAAATTCAATACAGAATTCTGGAATATTAAGCGACATTATAACTGCCATCTATGGTCATTAAACCCTATCTGGATGCTAGGTTTGGTGTCGGCCATGCTTCGCCAGCCTGGCCTACATGCAATTCCAGACCTACAAGCGATGTGGTTGCCTGTTAATGGTCATATTCCTGATGAATGGCTTTTGCCCGAAACGTTGATTTCGAAGCTCCTTGGATGCTGCCTGAACTGCTGTGCTCTTCCAGCACCACTAATCCAGAATCTGGTTTCCAGCATCTGCAGTCATTGTTTTTACCTCTATTATGTAGAACATGTAGAGCCACACAGTTCAAGGGTAATTAGAGATGGGCAACAAATACTGGCCTTGCCAGCAAGATCCGTAAAGTATTAAAGAATAAAGTCTACAGCACTGAATACGTTGGAAAAGGGGATATTTATGAAGACTGTACCTTATTGTTATCCTCATACAACATGATAACAATTTGAGTCATGTAGTTCAGTTCCGAGACTGCTCCAAGGTAGTCCATGGCTCTCTTCCACTGTTGATCCTTTAGATCCTGAGAATGAGAGAAATAATTGCATGAATTCTAATTAGAAATCATTGAATAAAACTCAGTGATAGCTTTAGAGCAGGATGAGGGGTGCTAGAGTAGCTCATCAGGCGGAGGAAGTAGGCAAAAGCAAATGCAATTAGGGACTCATTGGTTGGGGGGGTGGAATTAAGCAGAATATTCTTTCTCACAAATGTTGCATAGTCAAGGAATAACTGAGTCAGTGAAAGTAAAATATGTACTTACACCCAAGAGGCCCCCATAACGAAACAAACTCAGTAAAGAATGGACGTGACTTTCACTCGTGAAATATAACCGTGTTCGAACGTGACGGCCAGGAGACATCACTCCTCTGGAATAGCTAAACAACAGAGCAACATGCTAATCAGGTAAATTGGTAACAAAGATTTGCATTTGTATAGCACCTTTCACAACCTCAGGACACTCCAACATGTTTTAAGGATATTTGATGTTAGGGCAGACAGACAAACAGGAAAAGGAACAGGGATTCTGCTAATAATATGAAGTGAAATCAGTACATTAGGAAGGGAGGATCTCAGACCGAAAGAACAATCTGTTTGGGTGGAGCTAGGAAACAGCCTGGGGCAGCAGTTGGAGCTATTTATAGCTCATCAAATATTAAAATTAATGTGGTGCATGGTATTAATCAAGCGGTAAGGGAAGTATGTAACATGGACAACACAGTTATCATTGATGACTTCAACTTCATATAGACTGGATAAAACAATTGAGAATTACAACTACAAAGGACAAATTTCTACAGTATGTTAGGGTTAGTTTTCTAGAGTAGTACATTGAGGAGTCAACTTGAGGACAGGTAATTTAAAACCTAGTATTGTGTAGTGAAAAAAAGAGCTAATTCATATAGTTGCTGTCAAAGAGCGTTTAGGGATGAATCACAATATGATAGTAATTGACATGATTTTTGAAAATGACATGGTTCAATCTGAAGCAAGAGCGTTAAGTCTAAAAAAGGGGAAATAAAAAAGGTGTGAAGTACAAATTGGCTGAGATTTATTGGGGAAAATATATGAAAAGGCATGACTGACTATACATAGGCAATGAATAACCTTTAAAGAATTATTACATTGCTTACAGAAATTATACTTACCTTCAAAAGCTCAATAAAGGTCAGTCAACTGTGGCTGCCAAAAGAAGTTAAAGACTGTACAATACTAAAGGCTTATTATAAAGAATGGGATACACAGACACGCAAAATAATGAACAATCCAGTACTGTCATCATGGATTTGTGAATAGAAAATAGTATTTGATGAACTTCAAGTCTTTTGAAGACATTAATAATAAAATTGATAGAGTGAGTTAAAGCATGAAGGTTGCTTAGATTTTCACAAGACTTTTGATAAGGTTCTTTCCAGGAGGCAGCACAATGGCTCAGTGGTGAGCACTGCTGCCTCACAGCACCGCTGCCTCACAGCACCGGAGGCCTCTGGTGACTGTCTGTGTGGAGTTTGCACATTCTCTGTGTCTGAGTGGGTTTCCTCCAGGTGCTCCTGTTTCTTCCCACAGTCCAAAGATGTGCAGGTTAGGTGAATTGGCCATGCTAAATTGTCCATAGTGTTCAGGGATGTGCAGGTTAGGTGCATTAGTCCAAAGTAAATATATGGTAGGGGAATGGGTCTGGTTGGGTTACTCTTCGGAGGGGTTCGGTGTGGACTTGTTGGGCTGAAGATCCTGTTTCCACACGGTAGGGATTCTAATTCAGGAGGTTGGTTAGCAAAATTACAGCACATGGAATAGGAGATAATGTATTGCCTTGAAGGAAGGATTGGCTAACAGGCAGGAATAAATGGGTCATTCTTGCATTGGTAAATTGACTAGTAGGGTGCCACAAGGATCAGAACGGGAATACATGTTCTGAGGAAGGTGTAAAGTGACTTCAGGAGTATTTGGACAGGTTTAGTGAAGGGCCAAGGAAGCGGAGGTTTATCCACTTTAATAAAAGGAACAGATTGCAGAGTATTTCTTAAATGGTCAGAAGTTGAAAAGTACAGATGTCCAAAGGGACCTGGTGGTCTTGTCAATAAGTTACTGAAGGCTAATATGTAGGTGTAGGCGTAGCTATTAGGAAAGCTAATGAAATGATGGCTTTTACTGCAAGAGGCTCGAGAACAATGAGTTCTGAATCCTTGTTTCAATTGTATTTAAGCTTGGTTAGACCTGTGCAGTTCTGGAGTACTGTGTGCAGTTCTAGTCTCCTTATCTCAGGAAAGATATATTGCCATTGATAGAGGGCAATGAATGTTCAACAGACCTGCTTCCATGATGGTGGGTTTGTTGTTATGGAAGAAGATTGACCAAATTGGCCCTAGCATTTTGAAGGATGAAAGTTGATCTTAGAGAAAGCTATAAATGCTTAAAGTGATAGGCTGGGCAGATGAAGGTATGGCATCCCCTCCCCCACCCCCACAATCTAAATATTAAATCCCTTGTTCTAAAAAAAAAGGGATGCCATTAGGACCAGAATTTTTTTTTTGTTCAGAAGTTCTGAATCTTTGGAATTATCTAATCTAGATGGTTGTGGAAGCTCAGTCTTTGATAGATTTTTGATTAACAATGGTGTGAAGGGTTATGGGGATACTGTGGATAAAAGGCAACAATGTTTTCAATTAGCCATAACTGTATTAAATAGCAGAGCAGATGGGTGGAATGTCAACTTCTGTTCTTATGTACTTCACAAAAACACCCTGACTATTCCTAATAAATCCATGCCTCTCCCAATCCTCTCTCTCAATATTAATACTAAACACTTGATTAATACTGAGGTCAGACTGACTGGCCTATAAACATTTGGCCTCTCTCTCTTAAACCTTTACGGAATAATGGTGCAACATTTGCTGACCTTCTGCCCTCTGGAACCTCATTTGTATCTAATGAGGTTTGGAAAACGATCCTCAGCATTTACCATTTCCTCCCTGCTTCCTTTAACAGTCATGGGGCCCTTGTGATTTTTTCATCTTCAAGGTCAGTCTCTTCAATACTTCTTTCTGCTTATACTCAGTTTATATACTATTTCACACACTTCTTTAACAAGAATATCTGCAGCATTCTCCTCCTTTGTGAAGAATTTCAAAAAAACCAATCCCAAGATACTATGAGCATCTCTGACAGGCCCAACATTAAGTGTCAGGTGCTCTTTTACATCCAATTGAGAACGGAGATGGGGCACAATTTAATGTCTCATCCAAAAGATGGCATCCTCAACAATGCAGCACTGCCTTGATACTGCACAATATTGTGTCTAGATTTTGGTTCATTTCTCCAGTGGAACATGAACCTACAATTATCTGATGTGGAGGTGAGTTTGCTGTCGAGTTACAGCTGATATAACAAACTAGCCATATTTTAATACCCTGTCATTTCCTTTCTACTTCTCTGAATGAGACTTGCATTTTTGTAGCACTTTTTACATCTTGGTACCAAAGGTGCGTTTACAGAAAAACATAAGAAATCATCTTAAATACTTCAGAAAGATGTCAAAGAAATGGAATTGAATACTGAGACAAAGGAAGAGTTAGTGGAAGGGTAGCTCCATACTGACTGAAACTTGGGTATTTCAAGTCAGATTTAAAGGAGGGCAGATCAATAGAAAAGAGATTCTAGACAAAATATTTTTCCTCAGAAATTCAAGCCTTCCAGTACTTTGCCCAAATATTTTTTTTCCAACTAGAAGCTTGTTCAAAAGCATATAGTCAAAGATAAAGGGTATTACAATGTATTATTCTCACTTACTACTGAGTACATGTTGGCTCCAGCAATGCTCTGAATTGAGAATCCAGGCTGATCTCCACAGTACCGTCCCTAACTTCCTCACCCAACAAAGTCTTTCACCTGCCACCTCAGAAGAGGCTAGTGTAATCAGCTCACATTTGGAATTAAGTTTTGCTAGCAGACTAGATGAGAGTGACTGCCCTTGACATCTAGGCAGCATTTGACTGAGTACAGCATCAAGGAACCAGAGTTAAAATGGCACCAATGGGAATCAGATGGAAAATTTTCTGCTGGCTGGAGATAGACCTGTCACAAAGGAAGATAGTTGCGCTTGTTGGAGAATAACCACCTGAACTCCAGAACATCTCTGTCGGAGACCCTTAGGGTAGAGTCCTAGGCCCATTAACCTTCAGTTGCTTTACCAATGACCTTCTCTCCATCATAAAGACCGGGGCGGGGGGAGCGGTGTTTGCTGATGATTATACAACTCTTAGCAGAATCTGCAACTTGTCAGGTATTGAAGTACCTCATGTCCAAATGTGCAAAACATGGACAACATCCAGGCTTAGATTAATAAGTGGCAAGTAACATTCACTAGTCAATGACCATCTCCAACAAGAAAGAATCTAATTAATGGATTTAATTAAAGCCATTAAATCACTCCTTGACAATCAACATCCTGGGGCTTACCATTGTCCAGAACCTGAACTGGGCTAGTCACACAAATACAGTAGCTAAAAGGGCAGGTTAGACGACAGGAATTCTGTAGTGAATAACACATCTCCTGTCTCCCCAAAGCCCCTCCACCATCTCCAAGGTACTAGTCAGCATTGTGGTGGAATACTCTACACTTGCCTGAAAAGGTGCAGCACAACAACACTAAAAAAGCTGACACCAACCAAGACAAAGGGCCACTGTGTCCACCATCTTCAACATTCAATCCCTTTATTAATGTGCAGTGGCAGCGGCTCACAATGATACACCTTCGAAACCTGCAACCACTACCATGTAAAAGGACAAAGATAGCAGATGTACAGGAACATCACCACCTGCACATTCTCCTCCAAGTTGCACAACTGGAATGATATCGCCATTCCATCATCAGCACAGAATCAAGAGCCTGTAACTTCTTCCCTGACAACATAGTGGATGCTCCTACATGCAGAGGACTACAGCAGTTCAAAAAGCAACTCTCTGCCACCTTCGCCACAGTAATAAGGGATGGGCAGTACGTGATGGTCTAGGTGGTGACACCAGCATCACATGAACAAACAAGAGAAAAACGTAACACTTTCACCCATTATTGCCACTGGAAACAATCGGGTCCAAATCAGTCACTTTCCCTTTCCTGTACAGTTGTTCCAGAATTGTCCCCATTTCTTGCTTTGTTTTCTTGTTTTGTGTTTTAATCAACAAAGATGAAATTAAAGATCTTCAAGCTGATTGGCCATTCAAGCCTGTGCCAGCTCTTTGAAATCGGACATGCTTCCTTGCTCTTTCCTCATAGCTCTGTAATTTTTTTTCTTTTAGAGTACTACTCCAATTACCGTTGCTATTGAAATTTGTTTCTAATGCCGTTCAGACAGGACATTCCAGATCATAACTCATTTGGAAAAAAATTTCTACTGCAGTTCACCCAGATTCTGTTGTCACCAGTTAGTTTCTTTTCTGCTGGATTTATAGGTTTTCTCCCCTGCTACCCCAGAAAATGTTCGCAGGTAAAGGTATGGCTGGAAAGTGGGAAGCCTTCAGAAATGAGATAACTAGAGTTCAGAGACAGTATATTCCAGTTAGGGTGAAAGGAAAGGCTGGTAGGTGTAGGGAATGTTCGATGACAAGAGACATTGAGGGTTTGATTAAGAAAAAGAAGGAAGCATATGTCAGGTATAGACAGGATAGATCGAGTGAATCCTTAGAAGAGTATAAAGAAAGTAGGAGTATACTTAAGAGGGAAATCAGGAGGGCAAAACGGGGATATGAGATAGCTTTGGCAAACAGAATTAAAGAGAATCCAAAGGGTTTTTACAAATATATTAAGGACAAAAGGGTAATTAAGGAGAGAATAGGGCCCCTCAAAGATCAGCAAGGTGGCCTTTGTGTGGAGCCACAGAAAATGGGGGAGAAACTAAATGAATATTTTGCATCAGTATTTAAGTGTAGAAAAGTATATGGAAGATATAGACTGTAGGCAAATAGATGGTGACATCTTGCAAAATGTCCAGATTACAGAGGAGGAAGTGCTGGATGTCTTGAAACGGTTAAAGGTGGATACATCCCCAGGACCTGATCAGGTGTACCCAAGAACTCTGTGGGAAGCTAGAGAAGTGATTGCTGGGCCTCTTGCGGAGATATTTGTATCATCGATAGTCACAGGTGAGCTGCCGGAAGACTGGAGGTTGGCAAACGTGGTGCCACGGTTTAAGAAAGGCGGTAAAGACAAGCCAGGGAACTATAGACCGGTGAGCCTGACCTTGGTGGTGAGCAATTTGTTGGAGGGAATCCTGAGGGACAGGATGTACATGTATTTGGAAAGGCAAGGACTGATTCGGGATAGTCAACATGGTTTTGTGCGTGGGAAATCATGTCTCATGAAATTGTTTGAGCTTTTTGAAGAAGTAACAAAGAAGATTGATGTTAGATCTCATGGAATAAAGGGAGAACTAGCCATTTGGATACAGAACTGACTCAAAGATAGAAGACAGAGGGTGGTGGTGGAGGGTTGTTTTTCAGACTGGAGGCCTGTGACCAGTGGAGTGCCACAAGGATCGGTGCTGGATTCACTACTTTTCATCATTTATATAAATGATTTGGATATGAACATAGGAGGTATAGTTAATAAGTTTGCAGATGACACCAAAATTGGAGGTGTAGTGGACAGTGAAGAAGGTTACTTCAGATTACAATGGGGCCTTGATCAGATGGGCCAATGGGCTGAGAAATGGCAGATGCATTTTAATTTAGATAAATGCGAGGTGCTGCATTTTGGGAAAGCAAGTCTTAGCAGGACTTATACACTTAATGGTAAGGTCCTAGGGAGTGTTGCTGAACAAAGAGACCTTGGAGTGCAGGCTCATAGCTCCTTGAAAGTAGAATTGCTGGTAGATAGGATAGTGAAGGTGGTTTTGGTTATGCTTTCCTTTATTGGTCAGAGTATTGATTATAGGAGCTGGGAGGTCATGTTGTGGCTGTACAGGACATTGGTTAGGCCACTGTTGGAATATTGCGTGCAATTCTGGTCTCCTTCCTATCAGAAAGCGGTTGTGAAACTTGAAAGGGTTCAGAAAAGATTTACAAGGATGTTGCCAGGGTTGGAGAATTTGAGCTACAGGGAGAGGTTGAATAGGCTGGGGCTGTTTTCCCTGGAGCGTCGGAGGCTGAGGGGCGACTTTATAGAGGTTTATAAAATCATGAAGGGCATGGGTACGGTAGTCATGATTTGGAGATGCTGGTGTTGGACTGGGGTGAACAAACTTAAAAAGCTCACAATACCAGGTTATGGTCCAACAGGTTTATTTGGAAGCACTAGCTTTTGGAGCACTAGCTCCTTCATCAGGTGGTTGTGGTGATAGGGTAAACAGACAAGGTCTTTTCCCCGAGGTGGAGGAATCCAGAATTCGAGGGCATAGGTTTAGGGTAAGAGGGGAAAGATATAGGAGAGACCGAAAGGGCAATGTTTTCAAGTAGAGGGTGGTGCGTGCACGGAATGAGCTGCCAGAGGTAGTAAAGGAGGCAACATTTAAAAAGGCATCTTAATGGGTATATGAACAGGAAGGGTTTGGAGGGATATGGGCCGGATGCTGGCAAGTGGGACTAGATTAAGTTGGGATATCTGGGTTGGTATGGACGAGTTCGACCGAAGGGCCTGTTTCAGTGCTGTACACCTCTATGACTCTAAACGCAAGCCAACTGCAGATGGATTTGGAACATTATCATCAAGTATACATGCACACTCTGGAAGAGCAAAGGCTCATATTCCCAACCACCATCTTACAGTGGATGCAGTTTGTTGACAGATTCATCTTCATGTGTCCGTTGTAGATCAAGTTGCATTTTTTTGATCAATGGAAGGCAATATGCATAGGCAATGTCCAGCTTCTCCTCTTTGTTTATGCCATATTCCTGCACAAAACATAACAGACTTGAGTGGTTGCAGAACATCAGCCCAATTAAATTAGACAGTCAATCAGACTTCATTTTCCCAGTACATAAGTGTCTACGCATGAAGTATCAACGGTACAAGAATAAAGGAGTCATGGTAAATAGGTCCAAGGAACTGGTTCAGCCATGGTTAAGAGTATTCCATCACAGGAAGAACATTAAAGCTACACAATGCATACAGTGTAGATTTACCATGAAAATGCCATGATGTAAATTTCTCCTCAGAGTTTCCTAAGACTGAGACTATTCATTAAAACAGAGAAGGCCAAGACTTAATAGGAGTTTTTAAAAAGCAATAATAAAAAGTTTAATGAAGCAATTAATAGAATATCGACTTTTTCTGACCATACAGAAAGTAACAAAGAGAGCCAAAGATGTAAAAAGGGATGCAGGGAGGAGCTTTGCAAAAAAGATATTACTCAGGGATGTTCGAACATGGGACACTTGAGGCACGAAGCACTACTCCTTCCCAAAGAAGTTCAGATAACAGAGCTACAAGGTAACAATGGGTGCAAAGGACAGTGGGATAGTATAGGATTACTCTGGCAAAGAGCTGACACAGATATGATGGACTGTGCACTGTTCAAGTAACTCTTTAACTCATCTAATTTTATTTCAGAATTATTGTTTGTTTCTCCATAACTATCTTCATCTTGCTACAACAAATCAATCCCATATCAACAACAACCAACTACATTTAAATGCAGCAGAATAGCTCAAACATAACACAGGCGTATAACCAGAAAAAAAATGACACAGCCATACAAGGAGTTTTGATGACAGATCGCGAAAAGCTTGGTTCAGAGAGGTATGGTTTATGGAGGACCCGAAAGGAAGAAGTGGAGTGGCTAGGCTATATGAATGGTGGGCTGGTTTTGGCAAAACCATTGCTACCATCTCTCTCTCCTCCATAATATCACACAGATTCCCAGTTTTCCTTTCCTCTGTCTGTACTCCTGCGTCTCGCCTGGGATGTCATGATGACCCAGCAGAGAGGGAAACATATAGCGTTTGGTTAAACAAAGCTGAATCAGTGCCATCATTATGGAAAGTTTTTTAAAAATGTGGAGACAAATAACATGGCAGGTAAATCAGCTTACAAAATAGGAAGGAGAGTGAATACTTCAAAAATGATTTTGGTGACGAAGGATCTTCACCCAGATTCTTAATCCATCCTTTCCAATTATTTCCATAAATTGCAGCGAGAACAATGAACTGCTATCGCGAACCTCTGTGATGGGAAACGCATAAAATATTGGCACTGAGAGCAAGCTTCAGAACTTGCCACTCCCCTGCCAAGCTGTTCCCATACAGTTACAATACTGTCATCTACCAGGTATGTCTTCCACACAAAAAAAAAGGACAAATCCAACCTTGACAAATACACCCCCATCAATCTACTCTCGATCAGCAGTGAAGTGATGGAAGGTGTCATCAACAGTGCCATCATTTGGTGTTTGCTTAACAGTAACCTGCTCACTGATGCTCAGTTTGGATTCTGACAGAGCCTCTCAGTTCCTGACCCTCATTCCAGCCTGGTTCAAACATGGACAAGAAACTATAGAAGTGAGGTGAGAGTGACAGCCCTTGACATCAAGACCACATTTAACTGGATGTGGTATCAAGGAGCAAAATTAGAATCAAGGGGTAAACGCTTTGGTTGAAGTCATACCTGCCAGAAAGGATAATGGTTGGGTCTGTTGGAGGCCAGTCATCTCAGCTTGAGGATACCTCAGCAGGATTTCTTCATGGTAGTGTCTTAGATCCAACAACCTTCAGATATTTCATCAATGACCTTCCCCTCCAACATAAAGTCATTGCATACTATTCAATACCATTAGCGACTCCTCAGATAATGTAAGAGTCCATTTCCCAATGCAGCAAGACTTGGACAATACCCAAGCTTGGGATAACAATATCAACTCATATTTGCACAACACAAATGCCAGTAATTTATTTCAAGAATAAAAAAAGTCCAGTGTGCGGAAATGCAGCAAGAATAGAAGCATGCGCCCACTGATGGAATTTGCTTCTCACTCCAGGTTAACAGGAAAAAAATCTTTCTACTCTTTCCTTCGCCTTCAAATCTTCAGTTTTCCTGACTTTGTTATCGTATTCAGCATGCATTTTTCCACCACGACTCACTGATATTGGCCAGGATTTCAATTTTAAAGAGTGAGACATATAACATCTGATTTGATTATTAAAACTTGCTCGTCAGCTCACTCAAACAGATTTCAAGATCACTTCCCAAGCTTCAGCGCTGAGAATGCTGAATGGCATGGGGACAAGCAGGAAAGAGAAGGAATTTTATTCCCAGAACAATGGGAACAATAGACTGCAAAATCACATTAACTCAATCATCTTTCCTAGGAATTTTTATCTGCACAAATTAGGTTTTAAATTCACTGTCAATTAATTAATTTATTATTTTGGGAATGGGGCAGGTTGAAGGGATGAGGAGAGTGAGTGAGATTGCCTAATTTGAATGAAGCACAAATATAACTCCATACCGTATGGCTCGATGGTGTGGTGCTGGAAAAGCACAGCAGGTCAGGCAGCATCGGAGAGGCAGGAGAATCGATGGGAATCATTTCCGATAAAGGGCTTATGCCTGAAATGTTGATTCTCCTCCTCCTCTGATGCTGCCTGACCTGCTGTGCTTTTCCAGCACCACATTATCGATTCTGATTTCAAGCATCTGCAGTTCTCACTCTTTCTTAAGTACATGGCTGTCTCAAAAACCTGACAAATGCAGAGCCGTTGCAACTTTCCCTGCAATATCACCACCTGGGATCAGGAAGCCAACACACATTCTCCCAATACAGGGTAGCACAAACATTTTCTGTCAGCTAGGATTCAGTCTAAAACTTACATATTGTTTCAATTAGTCTTCTTTTGCGATCACTGCACTAGAAATAAATTTAGTTAAAGGGAGGCCAGCTGCGACAGGCACGATCACTTCTCTCACTCTACAAATATATTCATGTTCTTGGAAATAAACACAGATAGCAAGATATTGTTACCGAGGTAGCGATATCCAGATAGTAAAAGGGAAAGAGAGAGACTAACAGATACAGAGTTAGAGAGAGCCGGTGAGACAGCAAGAGCAGATAAAGGAAGAGAGAGAGAGAGACAGAAGTAATAAAGAAAAAAGGGAATAGGAGAGAGAAAGAAAAAAGCAGGGGAAGAGACAGACAGAAAGGAGAGAGAAGAGAAAGAAACAATTAAAGTGGGCGTGAAAGACAAAGAGAGAGACAGAAAAAAAATGAGATTAGTCCATCAATGCATATGATACATAGTTAAAAATCACACAACACCAGGTTATAGTCCAACAGGTTTAATTGGAAGCACAGTAGCTTTCCAATTAAACCTGTTAGACTATAACCTGGTGTTGTGTGATTTTTAACTTTGTACACCCCAGTCCAACACCGGCATCTCCAAATTATGATACATATAAGTAGGGACAAATATAGTCAGGGCTTGTTTTTATCTCTGGTGAAAATCATGGATTTTGTAGCATTGTGGAAATGGTGTTTGCATCTTAATTGTTAGATGTTATAGAACACTGAGGAAAATAAACAGTTTGAAACAAAACATCAAAGAGATGTGAAGCTATTGTGAGGGCCAGAATGGAGCTCAAGCAGAAAAGACTGTACGTGTAGACAGTGCTTGCATACTAAAGCATTGTTTGTAGTGAGAAATGTCACATTGGGGAGATGTTAGGACAGTGATTTATGATCAGACAGCAAGGTGGGCCCAAACACACACAAGCTCCACTTATTTGAAATAGTGGAATATGCCAAAACAGATGACATTTTTATTTTAAGTCAAATAAGTTCTGTTCATAGCCACATACTGATCTGTCACTACTGTGTGATGCTCAACTTGATTATTATAAACCAATTGATTTTTACAGCTGTACCAATGAAAGAATCCATAGAGCCTCATGACAGACAACTAAATGAGTTTGAATGAAAGGGAATTGACTTGGAACGTTTCCTGTTTTTTCTCCCCGATTTGATGCTGGCTGACCTGCTGAATATTTTCAGCATTTTGGGTTTTTACTTCAGACTTTTGACATCCACCATATTTTTCTTTTTGCGCTAGAGACTTGCCAGTTTAGTTAGATAGTAGTACAATCCTTCAGAACTGGGTTTAACAGAGCCAACCACATTAATTCCCTCTCTAAACTACGATTGTCTTTACTTTAACATTCTTTTATCCGAGCTTGGTCCTAATAGCACATTACATTGCTCAGTGACAAATTTTATCTGATAATGTCTTGGAATGTTATGCAACATTAAAGGAATGTTGTATCTAACATGTTGCAGGGATCTAAAGTAAATATATTAAAAGGTTTGCTTGACAATGTAATCTCAGTGATAGGAGCAAATTACTGCAAATGCTGGATTCTGTACTGAAAACAACAAATGCTGGAGATCACAAGGAATCTGGCAGCATCAATGGAGAAAAAGAGCAGGCTAAAGTGGAGCTCTGATGAAGAGTCATCTAGACTCGAACGTTAGCTTGCTCTCTTTCCATGGATGCTGTCTTTACTGAGATCTCCAGCATTTGTTGTTTTCAGTATAATCTGGCAATGTTTTGAGAAAGCATTGCATAATCAGTGGTGCAGAGATGGAGTCAATGGTGAGACTGCCCAAAGAGGAACCTCTATTAATCGTTTAGCACAATGACAAGGAACTCATGTCACTACATGCAGACTCACAGGTACACATAAAAGCAGAATGTTTCCTGGTTATTCTTTCCTCAAATCCCTGTCTTCTTACCCAGTTAATTTACATTGTTACTACTTTCAGGATCTTCCTCCTTGCAGGATCTTGCTGTGCATGAAACATTGTACCAATTTAAGTACAATAGCAGTTAATGGAATTCCAAATAATTAATTCTATGTAAAGCTCATTGAGATGTTGGAGAGGCTTGTTTAAGTGCCATAGAAATTTCATCAAACATACTGCATTTAAAAAATAAAAGGCCAGTCAGCCCAACTCTTCTGTGCTGGTGTTCCCTATCATCCCAATTCCCTCATCTCAGCCTTTCAGCCCAGCTTTCTAGCCTCTGATCTCATATACTCTTCTACCTTCCTCTTGAAATCATCTAAGCTTTTTGCCTCAAGTATTTTCTATGGGAGCACTTCTACATTTTCATTACCCTCTGATTAAAGAAACTTCGCTACGTTTCTTTGTTGGATTCATTACTGACCATTTTGTACTTATGGCCTTCCCTTTTGAATTCTCCAAGAAACAGAAATACTTCTCTCCACATCCACCCTGTCCAACCGTTCATCTTCTTAAAAGACCTCCATCAGTTTGAGAATGTGCATAGGGTATATGCAGGCAGGCATAGAGTCAAGTTCTGAATTTTGTGAAACAAGAGATTCAGCTGAGCATTATTCAGATTAGGTAAGAACTTACAGTTAAACAATGGGGTGCTGGAGGCAAAGGTAATGGGTTAACAAGGTGGAAAAGCATTCGTTATGTAGAGCCATCTAACAATATTGGAAGCATTCAGCATGTGAGGTCAGTTTAACCAGGGGAAAAGTATTCATTATGTGAAGCCAGTTATTCATTGTGCAATAGGATATGGCTTGATCTTTACTGTTGATACTCATTGATTGTAACAGTCACCCAATTAATATGTATGTTGCCTTATCTCAATGTTCCTCCATGTAAAATGACCATATAGTTCATTGAGAAACTGCTGTTCCAGAGAAGACAGAGAACTCATGTCTCTGTGCACATGGACGATTGTTCTCTCTACCTCCAAGGCCAGGAATAAAGATGAAGGAGGTAAAACTATGCTGTGTCTCTGAGCGTTTTGCTTCAGCTGAGGTGGGGGAAACGGGACGACAAGGTCACCTCTTTGTCTTTAATTTTCATTAACCAATTCAATCATTCTCATTAGCTGCAATCTCTCAGTTCAGCTATCTTCCATATAAATCTCTTTTGCACTTTCTCCAATGCTTCTGTCATTTTATATAGTACAGAGACCAAAACAGGCATGCATGGCTAGAATCCTGTACAATAAATTCAGGACGTCTTTTTTCTGTCATTGAATGAGTTAAGCCATTCAGCTAAAGAGCAGCCAGCCTTCTGTGTGTAGCGCATGTCGAAAAGATATGCAAATATACCTCATTCAGGACAAGCTTCTTGCTCTATTTCTGTGTGTGGCGTAACAGTATATGCAATGTAACCTTCAAATGTGCCAGGCATTGTGCTACTTTGATTCATGGAATGTTCTGATTTGATGAAAACATATTTGAATTACAAAGTTTATTTAGGATTGCCAAACGAGGCTTAAGCCAAGGGATTGGAGCTAAAATGCTGAGAGAGACTGCAGTAAAATGCACAGCTTTTAGGTTACTGCAGTTTTTGATGCCATCTAATGGATATATGGTATAACTACAGCTTGGTACAAACATTTTAAAAAATGCACTGCTCATGTTTTAAAAAAACATGTCATTTTATTACAGCATCTCAACGTCAATGTGTAGCTAACCTTTCTGAGCTCAAGAGTAAGTTAAATTTTAGACTATAAACTCTGGATTGAATTTTTCTTCCCTATATGCTTCAATCCGTCTCATTTTTGTTTTAACCCAGCAGAATGCGTGTGTGCGTGTGCTTTCGTTTGCGAGAGCACTCCCTCTAAGACCTATTTCATCGGTTTTCTCCTTGCTGAAAAGATCACCTCAAACATCAACTACTTCTTCACCTATAGATGCTGCCTGACTTGCTGAGTCTTTTTGTTTTTGGCAATAAGACACAGTTTGCTTTCTAAATGGGTCTGGGAAGAGAAGGAATCAACTCTTGCACTCAGCAGTCTTTTAATTTAGGAAAACACCAGAGGTACTTAACATAGATGATTTCAGACAAAAAGATTAACACAAGTGCAGCTACTAAGACTATACACAGACAGAGGGTTTGATGATTCTGGAAAACAGAGTCATTCTATCTCACGTTGATATCTCAATACACACTTCGATCCTATTAATTTCTTACCTGAGGAATAATGATGTCTGCAAGGGCTTTGGAGAGTTTGAAGAGCTCTAAGGTGTCCTCAAGTTTCAAGGCGCTGTTGTGTTGCACATCATATTTAATACAATCATAGATATCTGGGATTTTACTTATGTCAAAGCGACCACTCTTCATCCTGAAATCTCTCTCCAGCTTTGACCAACGTTGCAGCATCAGCTCCAGAGTTTCACTGTGGTACAGCTGAAGGTCTGTAATCAACAAGAACCTGTGTGTTCAACAAGTTTTATTTTCGATTCACCTGACTAAATTCCAGAAAGGCTATAAGTAGTGGTCATTTCCTGCAAGAAGGAAATTGCACACTCAAGGAAAAAAATAATCCAACAATTATCTTTTGAGAGAGAGGAAAAAGAAAAAGAATAATAACATTTAGTATAGATGTCAAGCTTAGTTTCACAGAAAAGTACTTATTACAAACATTATTTGATTTGGTAGAAATACTATCTGCTGTGGATTACATTGCATGTGCATTGCCTGCCTGTTTCTACCTGGATACAGTGACTCTTTGTACATGTATGTTCTAATGCTGTGCAACTTCATGCCCATCTGAATTAGCATGCTGCTTCCCTTAGACTATAAGATGGCAGAGCAGAAGGAGGCCATTCAGCCCATCAAGTCTGCTGCACATTCAATGAGATCATGACTGATCGAATAAGCCTCAAATCCACTTTCTTGCTTTTGTCCCATAACTCCCAATTCTTTTATGAATTAAAAATCTGTCCATCTCTGGCTTGAATATATTTATTTCAGCTTTCTGTGGTAAAGAATTCTACCAATTCCTCTTTATCTGTCTTAAATGAGCTGCTTTTTACGCAGATTATTGCTCTGATCTTAGACTCTCCATATGACAGAAAGGTCTTTCCACACCTACCCTGTTAATTCCCCTAAGAATCTTACATGTTTCAATAAGTTTGTCTCTCATTCTTCTAAACTCTAATAAGTACAGGTACAACCTACTTGGCCTCTCCTTGTAAAGCAGTTCTTTCATACCAGAGATCAACCTAGCAAACGTTCTTTGTAGTGCCTCCAATGCCAGTATCTCTTTCCTTAGAGATAAGGAACAAAACTGTTCACAGTATTCCAGGTGTGCTCTCTCTCTCGATGCTCCTGAACACGGAGGCAGATGTCAAACAAACATTCTTTAAACTCTCCTCGTGTGTAGCATGAGCCAACTAATGAGGAGGAGTTGCACACTAACAAATAAGAAAGCTACTGCACGTGCACCAGCACTGAACGGATTGGGAACTTTATCCTGTGAGGACAGACTCATATGAAATTTATTCACTTGTTATTATTCGAGGTGTCAGGCTGTGTAAGTATTCCCGATTTAAATTATTGTGCTATCTTTTTACTACAGTGAACCAGACTTAACCTGAACAAGCATTGACAGTAGAATACAAAATTTAAAACAGACTAACTTTGTTCCAGCAGTGCTTAGAACTGTGATAAATGGCAGAAGGAATTAGGTGAACCAGACAATGTGAATGGGACTAATTATAAAGGAGCATTTGAAAATTAAATGGTGGCACCTCTGCTGATGTTAATCGTGTTCCTGCACATCAGGCTCAGAAAAGCCTCTAAACATTTTAATAATACAATCAATATGATTTTTAAAAAAAATATAAACCAGCAAATGGTTTATATATCAGAATCAGAAATAAAAGACAAAAAAATTGGTAAAATACACTGTCAGACAAATTAATGAACATGCTGCAAATCTAAATAAATACAAAGAGTTGGAACACTCACCAGATGTAGATGAAACATTAACTCTGCTTCTCTCCATAGATGCTGTGTGACCTGCTGAGTATTTACTCCAAGAAACAATGTGTTTCACCAGAAATTTGTTTTTAGAACACTTGGTCTGTTTATTTTATTACATTTGCACCGTTTTCCACTAAAGTAACTCTTCTAGCAAAAATGAAAGTAGAAACACAATTACCTGCTGATTTGGGGTCTTCTAATCTCTTCTTAATCTGAGAGGTGAGACTCTGGACCAGGGAATATACTCGGTCACAGGTACTGACAGGGTTTTTAATCAATTTCATGGAGTTAATAAGAGAAGCACTGCCAGTTGGTGCCAGCTGCAGACAAAAGAATGAAAACAGACCAGATGCAAATAGTTTTAATTCTAAACAAAGAAAGCAAATCACATTCAATGCTCTGTCATTTTGACACAATGTCTGAAGGTTAAGATTTAAGATAAGAATTCAACATTGTTACAAAGACAATGAAATCCAGCAAAGCCTGTCTTTTTCAAGACTCTAAGATGTTATGTCATTTTACAATCAAGTCCTTAGACTGGGTTAAGCTTAGCAGTGATCAGCATTAAGAATCACTTTCAGAATCACTATCTTATACAACAATTGAGATTTGAGCATGTAGGGAGAGGAAGAATACAGAAAGCATAATGATTGATTAAGAGCTTAGAAGTAAAATAAGGAAAACAATGACAAAACAAAACCCAAAAAAGTGCAGAAATCTGAAAAACAATTTCTGTTCTTGTTAAGGATAACAATGGTTATTTCTTGTACTGAGGCACACTCAGTACGAAACATCATTTAAACTAATATGTTGGAGGCCAGCTGTTTTGGTTTTCCAATTGGTAAATTCCTACAATTTAGATATTCCAGTGACTGTATCATTGATAGTCACAGGTGAGGTGCCGGAAGACTGGAGGTTGGCAAACAAGGTGACTGGAGGTTGGCTTAAGATAGGTGGTAAGAAAAAGCTAGGAAACTACAGACTGGTGAGCCTGATAGCAGTGGTGGACATGTTGTTGGAGGTAATCCTGAGTGACAGGATTTACATGTATTTGGAAAGGCAAGGACCGATTAAGAATAGACAACATGGCTTTGTGTGTGGGAAATCATGCTCTCTAACTTGATTGAGTTTTCTAAAGTAACGAAGCAGATAGATGAGGGCAGAGTAGTGGATGTGATCTATACAGACTTAAGTGAAGTGTTTCACAAAGTTCCTCACGATAGCCTGGTTAGCAAGGTTTGATCACATGGAATACAGGGAGAACTAGCTATTTGGATACAACTGGCTCAAAGGTAGAAGACAGAGGGTGGTGGTGGAGGAGGTTTGCCTTTTAGACTTGAGGCCTGTGACCAGTGCCACAAGGATCGATGCTGGGTCCACTGCTTTTCGTCATTTATTTAATTGATTTGGATGTTAACATAGAAAGTACAGTTAGTAAGTTTGCAGATGACACCAAAATTGGAGGTGTAGTGGACAGCAAAGAGGGTTACCTCAGGTTACAATGGGATCTTGATCAGATGGGCCAATGGGCTGAGGAGTGGCAGATGGAGTTTAATTTAGATAAGTGTGAGCTGCTGCATTTTGGGAAAGCAAATCAGAGCAGGACATATACTCTTAATGGTAAGGTCCTAGCGAGTGTGGCTGAACAAAAATACCTTGGAGTGCAGGATCATAGCTCCTTGAAAGTGGAGTCACAGATAGATAGCAAAGTGAAGGCAGCATTTAGTATTTTTTTATTAGTCAGAGTTTTGAGTGCAGGAGTTGGGAGGTCATGTTGCGGCTTTACAGGACATTGGTTAGGCCACTGTTGGAATATTGCGTGCAATTCTGGTCTCCTTCCTATGGAAAGAAATTGTGAAATTTGAAAGGGTTCAGAAAAGATTTACAAGGAGGCTTTACAGGACATTGGTTAGGCCACTGTTGGAATATTGTGTGCAATTCTGGTCTCCTTCCTATCGGAAGGATGTTGTGAAACTTGAAATGTTCAGAAAAGATTTACAAGGATGTTGCCAGATTTGGAGGATTTGAATTACAGGGAGAGGCTGAATAGGCTGGGGCGGTTTTCCCTGGAAATTCGGAGGCTGAGGGGTGACCTTAGAGAGATTTATAAAATCATGAGAGGCAAGGATAGGGTAAATAGATAAGGTCTTTTCCCTGGGGTGGGGGAGTCTAGAACTAGAGGGCATAGGTTTAGGGTGAGAGGGAAAAAATTTAAAAAAGGACTTAAGGGACAACATTTTCATTGTTTCATGCAGAGGGTGGTGTGTAAGGAACGAGCTGCCAGAGGAAGTGATGGAGACAAAAAACCGCAGGAATCCCACCTGTGCCTGCCTCTTTGTCGGCTATATCAAACAGTTCCTCGTCAGTACTTACACAAGCACTCTGCCTCAACTCTTCCACCGTTACATTGATGATTGCATCGCTGCAGCATCCTGCACCCAGGCTGAACTGGAGTAGTTCATAAACTTTGCTCACAACTTCTACCCCATCCTCAAATTCACTTGGTCCATATCGGACACCTCCCTCCCATTTCTTGACCTCTCCATTTCCAGCTCTGGTGACAGACTCCAGATGGAAATTTATTATAATCCCACAGACTCAACTACCTGGACGACATCTCCTCCCACCCAACTCCATCCTGGTCTCCCAATTCCTCCATCGCATCTGCTCAAAGAGATATTCCACTCCCAAGCATCCCAGATGTCCACCTATTTTGAACAACGTGCTTTCCCCACCTCTGTCATCCACAACAACCCTCCACTGCACCACCTCCATTCCCTTTCCACTGCTCTAAACTCCCCCCCTCCCCCTCAAACGCAATAAAGACAGCATTCCCCTTTTCCTCACCTATCAGTCTCTGGATCCAACACATTATCCTTAAACAGCTCCGCTAACTCAAACTCCACCCCACCAAGAACATCTTCCCCTCCCTACCCCTCTCCACCTTGTGCAAGGACAGTTTCCCTTGCCAATCCTTGGTTCGTGCCACTCTCCCCACCAACCCGCTGAACTCCCAGGTATCTTCCCTGCAAACAGAAAAGATGCAAAACCCCCGCCCCCCCACCCCCATCCAGGGCCACAAACAGTCCTTCCAGGTGGTTCACCTGCCTCTCCTCCAACCTACTTTACTGTATCAGGTGCTCTTGGTGTGGCCTCTACATCGGGGAAGCCAAAACGTAAACAAAAGGAATATTTTGCCTGTCCTCCCAGTCACCGCCCATCATAATTCCCCTTTCGACTCCCTTTCTGACAATGACCATCCTTGGCCTCCTCCATTGCCACAACAAATCAAACTGCAAACTGGAGGACCAACACCTCATCTTCCGCCTAGGTGGCCTGCAGCCCAGAGGACTCAACATTAATTAACTCCAATTTCAAATAACTTCCCTTCCCATCACCCGACTCCCTTCCCAGTCGCTCCCCATTCCATTCCTCTTATTGACCCTTCCTCTTCCAGGAACCAACCGGATTTATTCCTCCCATTGACCAACCAGGTCGTACCTTCTGTCTGTGTTCACCTAACCCCACCTCATCACCCTGCCCACCCACCCGCTTTATCTGCGGCTCCTCTTACACCCACCCCCAGTCCTGATGAAGGGTTACATCTGAAATGTTGAGTTCTTCATCTCCTGATGCTGCCTGGCTTGCAAAAGAAGTGATGGAGCTGGATAGGTATAGAATAGGAAGGGTTTGGAGAGATATGGGCCAAGTGCTGGCAAATGGGACTAGATTAGTTTAGGATATCTGGTCGGCATGGATAAGTTGGACCAAAGGGTCTATTTCCATGCTGCACATCTCTATGACTGGAGGTGCATAGACTCAACACCCCATCCCCTGACTTATTCCTGACCTACAATGCGTCAGGGCATACAGTCCATGTCTACTCCATTACCTTGTTGTAGTCCTCCTCTGTAAATATCTGATCCTTCTGCATGATCTCATGAAGCCTTGCTTTGACACGATGCTGACAACTGCTGAGGGAATTGCTGTTACTGTCCAGTAGACCATTCATGTTGGCACTTTTCACCATCTGCACAAGAATTGGAGTTAGCTCACCCTCCAGTGCGAGAAGTCCCTGCAACCAAGCACACACACAGATGATTGATTAATTGATGTGGAGGGCCGTACTAGGAATAGTAACATTTCTTTACTCCATCAATTCAACTGATGGTATTAAACATCCCCTTTTTCTGGATTACAGGCATAAACCCCAAATGCATCAGTCTGATATCTCCCATAGTTCACATAAGCATGGACAGGGTGCATCATCATCTTGCTAACAACACCAATTTAATTTTGATATGTTTCCACTGGCCATTTCACATTTTGTTACAGTGACCCACCAGAAGCTGTCTAACCTGTTTGATGTTTATTTATTTAAACCAGTAGATAGCGCTTTGATTGTTCATATTTTACTGAAAATTATTGCAAATTGGGTTTCAGGATGCCCACAAAGCCAGCCTTCTATTCATTTACCTTGGCAAAAGCTGCTGCAGTCATCTGCACTCTGCCTTCATCAGATGCGTAGATCTTCAGATCATGCCTGTAGGTGCTGTGTAGACGAAGTAAGCCACAACCAGGAAAGCCAGCATAATCCCCTGGCGGCAAAGAGACCACTTCACTCAGCATTTAAAACTATATAATTGATTAGTTGGAACATCTGAACAGGAGAAGATCCATTCATACCCTCATGGCCTGCTCTGCTATCCAGGGGACACCAAGTTAAGGTGAATGACAAAAGAACCACTAGCAAGAAAGAAGGCCTTTTCACTCAGCAATACATAATCTGCTGCGGACAGAATCAATCACAGTTTTCAAGAAAGATTTGGATGAGAACCCAAACACACAAAAAAAAAATTCTAGGACTACAGGGAAGTGGCGAGGTTGGGAAAAGTGTTAGAAATAGCTGAGTTGCTCTTGCAGAGAGCTGGTATAGGCCGAACGTGATTTTTAATCCTAGAATCATGTTGTGAATCTGTGATACAGCCCTTCACAGGTCAATTTATGGGTAAGAAGAGAGACAGAAATTTCCTCTGGTCTTGAACTGTCATTGTCCTAGATTTTATACAATTTGTTTTCTGTTGCAGGTAACATACAGTGCTTTGGTTACAAACTATTTAATTCAAGGACTTCAATTAGGTGATTATATTAATAGGGGATGAGCTATCCTGGCATGACAGCTCAATGCCAAGAAAAGCCCTTGAAATGACCCTTAGGGGCATTAGGTCTTCATATTTTACAGGTTTGGTCTTATTTCCCAGCTCAGTTAGAAACAATGCTCAATGAACTCAGTTCATTCAGTGATATAAGCTGTTGTCTTTTATTTTTTCTTCTAACTATCCTTTGTCTCCTTTTTATTGCCACTTGAAGGTTGGCATGAGGCTTTCTTGTAAGAGACAAAGGCAAATTCCCCCATCTGTATCATCAGTATTGGGATCATAAGAATTGTAACAGCTTCTACCAAGAGCCAGATCATCACTGAGGCAGCTGCTCAGATTGGAAATCAAAGCCAGAGAAGATTCTGATTCTTAATATGTTGTTGCAGAGAAATTAAAGGGAACAAATCCATGGGAAAAGGGGATAGGAACCAACAGCACATTTTATTGGAAGCAGCAGAACCAATTCCACCATGCTTCCAGTATCCAGTTCAGGGTTGGAAAATGAACCCAGTCTAAACTGTGTTAGAAAGCTTTCTAAGCTAAATTTGGGGCACTTTCTAAAGTCTGGAAATAGTCCTGGGCACTTGGCAGATAGTCAGTCTGCAGTAGAGTGGGTAGACAAGGAGATACTGGCTTTGAAGGCAGCCAGTCAGTATCAAAAACTGCTGAGACTTTTCAATGATAGGGCCAACATTGATTGTTCTTGCCAACCTTGTCTCTACAGTATAACACCATATAAAAAAAACCTGTTATGGTCAACAGAGTGCAAAAACCCCAAACTATTTACTACGATGTTTAAAAGCTCAACATACTGTCGAGTTGAAGAAGTGTTATTAAAATATTGGTTCTGTGAAATAAAGATGATTCTGTAGTTTGCAGAAACAGCACAAACCAAACTGATCAATAGTTCCAAAGGTAATGAGCCAGAACTGCTAAATACATATAATGGGGAAAACAAACAAAGCAATCGAGGGAGACCATTATTGTATATAGCTAGAATATGTGGGAATCATCCCACTATTATATCATTAACCTTACTAATAATGTCTTAAAGGGACTGCATCCTTGGAGAATACTTCTAATAATAATCTGGATGCACATAGTCAGGCTATGGAAAAGGTTATACTGAAGGAAGATTACAAGCAAATCAATAATGCTTCCATCTTAATCTTTAATGATGGATCTCTTGTGGGATTCCTTAGTATAAAGTGGATGATGTACTATCTTGCAGGCACATTAGTATTTTCCAATGTAATTCACAGCGTCCTTTTTATTAAGTTGCAGTGACATCCCAAAGGGGAGCTGGACAGTTAATGGGAAAACCTGTAAACAATGGAAAGTATTTAGTAGAATGCAAGACTAGTACATACCCTTAAAAGGTAAAAACTTCACTTGTGTAGTTAAGCAACCATAATCAACAAATGAGGTAAGAGAGACGGTACCAAGCTAAAATAAAAGGCTTATGTAAATATAAGGATAAAAGGGAACCAATGAAGAGGAGGAGCTATAAAAAGTAGCAAAGGGATACAGAAAGTGTTAGGAGATATCAAAGTCAACAGAAGGATCTTTATGGATATATTCAAATAAATGGTAAGGTGCAAAGTAGGACCATTAAAAACAGATACAGGCAACACTGGTCAATGGAGGATTTGAGGAAGAGGATGATTAATTAAGTATGAATATATCGGACTTATGGCTCAAGAATGGGCCATTTAGTCCAACCAGTACACACTCGTGTTTATGGTCCATTTGAGTCTCCTCTCATTAATATTTATCATGTGTTCCCTGCACCCCAAATACCTGTTTAGGTTATCCTTAAATGCATCTATATTATTTGCTTCAGCCACTTTCTGTGGAGTCAGAGAGGCATACATGCAGAATTTGCCCATCGAGTCTGCACTGACAATAACTAGTGAGGTCCACATTCTTATCATTCTTGGCTAAACAAGTTTTACAGAACTGAAATAACACTGGTGTAAGGAAACCGAGATGAAGTTGAGGAGAAGTACTTGGTGGATTTAATACATGTTTTAAAGAAAAAGTTCCTTCATTTCCCTGCAGTGATGTGCCAGTAGATGAATACATTACCGAATCAAAGTGAACAGAATTTAAGAATTTAAATTCCAGATCATTGGTACTATTAGAATAATGGTAGGTTCATTCATTTTGTGAATCACTCTGATTAGTCTATTGCACATCCGTTTTAACTGTTAGATAACGTACAGATTAAATCAGTCCCAGGGCTGGACATGCAAAGAGGATGAATATAGTGTTAATTCATCACACACTGAGACAGGAAACACTCAATCAATCCCTTACCACAGTCAATGGGTGATTCACAGCTCAAACCTGTGTTGCTATCATCTAAATTCATTTAAAGGCAGGAGGGAAAGACAAATGAATTATTATTATTTAATCCTCATTCCCAAAGAAATTCTAAATGAACAGTAACTTGAATACATGCCACACTCCTAACATATAAAAAACGCCAAGACATCAAAGTTGCACACTGTCGAGTTCAAATTGGACAGGGAGAGAGACAATTGTGCGGAGTTTTAGCTGAAACCATCAACTTTAATGATGAATATTTGAATATAAGGAATCCCTTGTTCTCAAACAACTTTGTGTCAGGCAGGAGACACAGCCTCAGCAAAAGTAACTGAGCCTGAAATGATGGCTGCAAATGTAATTGTGCCCATTATACATAAAAAGTAACCCATGACACCAAACAGGTACAACATCTAAATGAGAAAAAGGGAAATAACTGTAAGACATCATATATCCCAAGGTTGTGGAATCGAGATGGGAGGATACATTCACCGGTTGACATTTGCTGATTGCAATACAGCAAGCAGAGCAGGAACAAAACAAGTAAATTTTATTTATATTTAGGCTGTATTTCAAAGTGGTATTTAAGTCACAATACAACAAACTAAAAATCAGATTGTTATCACTTCATTACTTTCCATTTCCCTCCTGCAGGAAACTACTTGCACTGGGCTGCAAATTCATGTTATTTGATGTTCATTAACTCACCCAGAAGCTAGACTTTATGTAAGGTTTTCAAATGGAGAAGACAAAACAACTGACCCTAACTGTAACATTCCAGTAGAGGTTTCTGAAGAGCATCCAAGCCACAAGTATCTTTGTGGATTTATTTCATCCCTTGCCTAGGGCCATCAAGGCAAATTGCTGTGCACCTTGCTGCCACACTTAAATTTCCCTATACTGTAATGAGCAACCCTTGTGTTGCAAATTACAAAGTACCAAAAAGAATTAGAAATATAACAGTTCCTGGCATCACTAACACTTAACAGGAGACAAGATTACCTTTTGAATAGCTGTGTGCTTTAAAATTAAACTGCTTCCTAAGATGCTATGTTTATGTTTCTAGTTTTCATGTCAAAGCTGAAAATTTTAAAAATAGGTATGGTAAAGTCATTGATTTCTGCCTGGAATGAAAAGTGAATTATGGTTGCTGGCCCCAAAGTGATCCACCATTGACACCTCAGTCACCTACCCTGACTTATTTCCCAAGAGTAGGTCAGGTTTTGCACCTTCTCTAGTACTGATCCACATACTGAATCAGAAAATTTTCTTGTACACTTAACAAATTCCTCTCCATCTAAACTCTTAACACTATGGCAGTCCCAGTTTACTTTTGGAAAGTTAAAATCCCCTACCATAACCACCCTACTATTCTTACAGATAACTGAGATGTCCTTACAAATTTGTTTCTCAATTTCCCTCTGACTGTTGGGAGGTCTATAATACATTCCCAATAAGGTGATCATCCCTTTCTTATTTCTCAGTTCCACCCAAATAACTTCCCTGGCTGTATTTCTGGGAATATCCTCCTTCAGTACAGCTCTAATGTTGTCCCTTATCAAAACCGTCACTGTTCCTCCTCTCTTGCCTCCCTTTCTGTCCTTCCTGTAGCATTTGTATCCAGCAACATTAATCTGCCAGAATTGTATTTATAAATCCCCTAATAGTCAGCGGGAAATTGAGAAACAAATTTGTAAGGAGATCTCCGTTATCTGTAAGAATAATAGGATGGTTATGGTAGGGGATTTTAACTTTCCAAACATAGACTGGGACTGCCACAGTGTTAAGGGTCTAGATGGAGAGGATTTTGTTAAGTGTGTACAAGAAAATTTTCTGATTCAGTATGTGGATGTACCTACTAGAGAAGGTGCAAAACTTGACCTACTCTTGAGAAATAAGTCAGGACAGATGACTGAGGTGTCAGTAGGGGAGCACTCTGGGACCAGCAACCATAATTCTATTAGTTTTAAAATAGCAAGGGAAAAGGATAGACCAGATCTAAAAGCTGAAGTTCTAAATTGGAGAAAGGCCATTTTGACGGTATTATGCAAAAACTTTCAAAAGCTGATTGGGGGCAGATGTTCGCAGATAAAGGGACGGCTGGTGAATGGGAAACCTTCAGAAATGAGATAACGAGAATCCAGAGAAAGTATATTCCTGTTAGGGTGAAAGGAAAGGCTGGTAGGTATTGGGAATGCCGGATGACTAAAGAAATTGAGGGTTTTGTTGAGAAAAAGAAGGAAGCATATGTCAGGTATAGACAGGATAGATCGAGTGAATCCTTAGAAGAGTATAAAGACAGTAGGAGTATACTTAAGAGGGAAATCAGGAGAGCAAATAGGGAACATGAGATAGCTATGGCAAATAGAACTAAGGAGAATCCAAAGGGTTTTTACAAATACACTAAGGACAAAAGAGTAACTAGGGAGAAAATAGGGCCCCTCAGCAAGGCAGCCTTTGTGTGGAGCCGCAGGAGGTGGGGGAGATACTAAACGAGTATTTTCCAACTGTGGGAAAGGACATGAAAGATATAGAATGTAGGGAAATAGATGGGGACACCTTGAAAAATGTCAATATTACAGAGGATGAAGTGCTGGATGTCTTGAAATGCATAAAAAGTGGATAAATCCCCAGGACCTGATCAGGTGTAGCCTGGAACTCTGAGGGAAGATCGGGAAGTGATTGCTGGGCCTCTCACGGAGATATTTGTATCATCGATAGTCATAGGTGAGGTGCCGGAAGACTAGACGTTGGATGCCATGGTGCCATTGTTTAAGAAAGGTGGCAAGGACAAGCCAGGGAACTATAGACCAGTAAGTCTGACATCTGTGGTGGGCATGTTGTTGGAGGGAATCCTGAAGGACAGGGTGTACATGTTTTGGAAAGACAAAGACTGATTAAGGATAGGCAACGTGGCTTTGTTCATGGAAAATCATGTCTCACAAACTTGATTGAGTTTTTTTGAAGAAGTAACAAAGAGGATTGATGTGGGCAGAGCAGTAGATGTGATCTATATGGACCTCAGTAAGGCGTTCGACAAGGCTTCCCATGGGAGACTGGTTAGCAAGGTTAGATCTCATGGAATACAGGGAGAACTAGCCATTTGGATACAGAACTGGCTCAAAGGTAGAAGACAGAGGGTGGTGATGGAGGGTTGTTTTTCAGACTGGAGGCCTGTGACCAGGGTGCTGCATTTTGGGAAAGCAAATCTTAGCAGGACTTATACACTTAATGGTGAGGTCCTAGGGATTGTTGCTGATCAAAGAAGCTTGGAATGCATGCTCATAGCTCCTTGAAAGTGGAGTTGCAGGTAGATAGGATAGTGAAGGTGGCGTTTGGTATGCTTTCCTTTAATGGTCAGAGTACGGAGTACAGGAGTTGGGAGGTCATGCTGCGACTGTACAGGACATTGGTTAGGCTACTGTTGGAATATTGCATGCAATTCTGGTCTCCTTCCTATCGGAAAGATGTTGTGAAACTTGAAAGGGTTGAGAAAAGATTCACAAGGATGTTGCCAGGGTTGGAGGATTTGAGCTATAGGGAGAGGCTGAACAGGCTGGGGCTGTTTTCCCTGGTACGTCGGAGGCTGAGGGGTGACCTTATAGAGGTGTATAAAATCATGAGGGGCATGGATAGGATAAGTAGACAAAGTCTTTTCCCTGGGATGGGGGAGTCCAGAAGTAGAGGGCAGAGGTTTTGGGTCAGAGGGGAAAGATACAAGAGTGACCTAAGGGGCAACTTTTTCACGCAGAGGGTGGTACGTGTATGGAATGAGCTGCCAGAGGAAGTGGTGGAGGCTGGTACAATTGCAACATTTAAAAGGCATCTGGATGGGTATTTGAATAAGAAGGGTTTGGTGGGATATGAGCCGGGTGCTGGCAGGTGGTACTAGATTGGGTTGGGATATCTGGTTGGCATGGACCAGTTGGAGTGAAGGGTCTGCTTCCATGCTGTACATCTCTATGACTTTATAATGAATTTTATTCAAGTAATCAAGGTACGTTGATCCCAATCCAGCTAGCAACAGTGGAAACAGGGTCAAAGACTAAAATAATCCACAGTCTGAATCACGGATAAATCTCATCCTAGTAAAGCTGCATTCATAAAACATTAATAACCCCACAAAATTTGCCTAGAAATACAATCATGCTGTTATTTTAGGATGACTCAAACCTTCCAAGATACAACCTGTGGTGACAAGACCATAAAATTAAAGGATTTTTGCAATCAGAAGCTAAATTTCCTGCCCTATCAAGTAATGCACAGCATCAGAAATATTCCAGTATGCATTCCTTCACCTGCTTTGTTCACTATGTTGGTCTGCCCCAGAGGATTTCTATAAATTCTCCCCACGGCCATGTGAATCAGATGAGTCCAACTCTCACTATGTCACTGCTTTTTCAGCAATGTTTCTTACTGTTCAGACCCTGACCAGGAACTACATTCACCAATTACTCTTGGGATATCACTTTGTTTTAACTCTCGCATATTTTTGGTTACTTCAAGTGCCTTCTCATTGAAATTCAGGGAACAAAGTTATACTCTTTATAAACAACAAGCTGTGGCTATCACCCTGTGAGAATTAAAATACAAAACGCTTTGCAAGTGGAACTAGGAATTTTTTAAATTCAACACCAATTGGAAATGCACAAGAAGTTCTCTTACTCTTTTCCCCTTAAACCTTCTGATAGAGGAATCACATAACTCCATGACTTCTGGGTAACCCTCACAAAATGAAACAATTCAACATTCTGATAGCAATAAAATCATAAGGTGTGAGAAACGACAGGGAAAGTTTCCTGTACACAGGCTACACGTCTTAGGGGAAAGCAAATCTCTGTAAGAGTTCTACTTTGGTGATCATCATGTTTTCCCATTCCATGAAAGGTTTGTGCTTGTAAAATAATTTTAATAATAGACAACAAAATTGAAAGAAACAATTTAAATGATATCTTAATGATTTGCAGCGAGAAAGAGAGTAAAGTGTCAAAGCTTTTAATATTGTGCATTAACTGTATATGTACTGAAGATCCCAGTACCTTGCCTACGGCTCCGGTTGCTGACGCTGAAAAGTCTCGGTTTTCTGGGAAAGTGTATGTACCCATGAGACAAAACTCCAAAAACAGCCAACTGCAAACCTCCAGGCACAAACTTCAAACAGACAATCAGCAAAAGTAAACACAAGGAAAATGGAAATAAGGACAAGAGCACTGGGGTTTCAAGGTATCATGCGATTCTAGGACCACAGGTTGGACATCTCTTCTCCAATGAGAGTTCCAGCGTCAATAAACCAGATTGCAGATGAACTAAATCACCTAATAAATATCACAGAAACAGTGTTGTACCATGCAGTTTCATTGATACTTGGATGGTTTATCAGCCACAAAATCCAACCAGACAGCAAACTCTGGAGATTAATCTTGCGGAATAAAACTGGTTCTGCTATAACGCGGCAGTTCCGTTCCCATACAATCCCATGTTATAAGAAAATCGCGTAATACTGACTATTTCAACTAACGGGGCCAAAACTGCATCATAACCAATATATGCTTTAAAAGTTTGCACTTTAGAAACAATGTCCCAATTCGTCAATCGCGTTAAAGTGAATTCGCATTAACGAAACACGTGTTATACACCTGTATAACATGGTACAGATGTTGCTGCATTTCCTGTATTGGGAATTAGTGGGTCTTGATTGTATCCCAGCGTTGTGTGTATGGTTGTATTCTGCTAGATTGAAATTGTTGCTCTCATAAGGCCTGCTCTCCAATAGAGCACCACCGATACTCAATGGAAAGTTTTATTCATGAGGTTTTAAAACTTCCTGCAAATACTCCTGTGAATCCTGGCACTACATGATTTCAAAGCAAATGGCTACAATTCAAATGGAGTCAACATTATTACCATTAACAGAAATACCAACCTTTAAATGCCAAATTCTCAGATTACAGAAACAATACAGATTTCGTGTCCTGACCCCTTGGGAACCAGAGATCTTTGTCTCAAAGCAACTGTTTCTCACAAAAACACAGCAAGATCAGGAGACAAAAAAAATCTCTCTTAAATTGCACAACTCTTTTAAAAAAGTTTACTTTCCAAATGTACTGCTACCTTAAAAGGCACCTACCTTGGCCTCCAGGGTACATGCATCTAAATGCTCGTCCAAGCTCCTCTGCTTGTACCCTGCCTGCTGGAGTCAATTCCCCTCCCCATTTCAATACCAGAAGTAGTGATGGATCATTCCTCCTGGAATCTGCAAACAAATGAGCCACGGCCCTTTCAATATTATTTAATTTTCAAATGCACTGCAATATTAAAATGACTCAGTTGGTTAAAAAAGCACTATGCAAATCAGTCATTAGGTACAATTGGTCTCAGTATTCTTGGGTTGGAAGAGAAGAAAAATCATTCGGAATTCTTGCTCCAAATCGGGGTCTGGTAACCTAAGCTGCTGGAAGTTGCAATGACGTAGATTATAGCCATGGAGAGGATTGACTTAGCTATGCTATACTCAGTTGCCCGGGGTCAACAGTTTGCTGAGTCCCATTATTTTTCGGTGATGTTTGAAGAATGGCCCCTTGAATAAGAAACAATAGGTCAGTTATCACCATTCCAATCCAAGTTAAAAGATCAATGGCTAATGTTCAGACCAGTGGCAGAGAAACACAATTTAGGCTGACACTCCCAGTATGTTTCAAAGCCAATTCTGCATGCTGGAAGTGCTGTTTCTCCACTAAAACTAAAAACAAAATCACTCTCTCAAGTAAATGCACCCAACTCTAAATCCCATACCTTCCTCTTCACTTGAAGTTTTGGGTTGTCCATGAGGCAAGTATGTCATCTGAACCTTCCTGTTGATTCCAGAAAAATGACCATACCTGTAAAATACAATAATGCATTGAAATAGTGAAAATAAAGCTCATTAATGATGGAATTCAAATTTAAAAGTAAAAAGAAACCACAGAATGCTAGAGAAACTCAGTAAATCTGGCAGCATCTATGGAGAGGGTAACACCAGACTTAATGTTTCAAAACTGATAGAATTCTGAAGAGGAGTCATACTGGACTTGAAACGTTAACTCTCTCTGTCTCCACAGATATTGCTAAACCTGCTCAGTTTCTCCATCATTTTCTGTGTTTATTTCAGGTTTCCAGCATCCATAGTATTTGCCTTTTCATATGAAAAATAGCAAGTGTTGAAGAGCGTAGATCAGTCAACCTCTGAGAGAGCAAGATACAGCAAAACTGTCAAAGGGTGATAACTGAGCCATGAACTTCAGCAGTATTAATGGGTGGTATTTGTGCAGGAGGAGGAGGAGGCATGCGTCTTCTTCAGATCTCAGTAAACATCAGGAAACTTGTTCTGACCCAAAACTAGCTAAAAGAGCTAGAAGTATTTTTAAAAAAACACAGGAACACTAAAAACATAAACATGGTTAAAGGTAAAGTTGCCATAGTCCCAGGGAACCATGAGGTTGTTTTTCATGGGAGAGAGGAGCGACTGATTTTTGTTTAACCAAAGGATCACCAAGGACTAGGCAGGGGCTGAGGTTGAGAAGGTAGGGATCTTCATGGTGACCTCAGGTGATGTGGGAACATCCTGATTACAATTACTTCCCCCTCAGAGCACTTACATTTCCAGCACAGTCTTTAACTGTTCTAGCTTGGATTTCTTCTCCTCTATTTCACAGTCATTATGCTGGCCCAATTCTGCTAGAAGCTCACGGGTAATGTCTAGAACTTCCTGAGAATAAAATGCAACAACTACAATTAGATCCAAGAAATCAAAAAAATCCAAACATACCTCCAATGAGAGCAGCCTGTTGGCCCCATTATGGGAGCGTACAGTACTTGGCCCAACAAAGCCTCTCATGCCATTGAATGAAAGCGAATGAGTTTTAATAGATGTATACAATGTTATAATAGGTTCTGGTAAAGTAGATAAAAGGAACCCTGTTCTCATTAGCTGAAGTCAGGTAAAGATAAAGAGACCCAAGTCCCAGCAGACCATAGAACTGCTCGCTCATCAGAGAGAAAGAGAGAGTGACATGACTGGTAGTGATGAAGTAACCACTTGGAGGCTAATATCCTGTTACCAAGTCACGCTTTATTTACACGTGCAAAGTCCTTGATATTGGTCAGGCTTCCTGAGCCAACTCTCAGTGAACACAACCTCTGACACTCCTGTTTATATCTGTCAGCCAGGGCTCCCTGTTTGGGCCAGGTTAACTGCCCCAATCAGGGAACTCACATTCTGTGAGATCTGCCTGGCTGACCTCATGACAAATCACGACAGGTGGTTTAACCAGAAAGTCACCACATTTCAGGCGAGTGCAAGGTTGAGAAGACAGGACCTCCACAGTAACCTCAGCTGGCTGTGCTCTACGTTCCAACCAGCTGTCCAGCCAACTGAGTTAAACAACACCCTAGCTGACACAAAGACGAGGGGGCAGAGATATAAGGCAAGAGATGCTGGGGCGTATGTGAGGAAGATAATTTTTCACAAAGGATGATAATGATTGGCAACTTGTTACTTACAAGAGTAGTGTAAGAGAAGTGGATTAATGATTTCAAAAAGAAACTGGATTGCTCCTTGAGTGGATTAAACATTCAGTGCTGCAGGGTTTGAGTCAAGGAACAAAACTGACTCCATTGCCCTACAGCAAGCCAGCATGGATCTGTTCTGTCCTTTAATAACTATGCAATAGGTTAAAAGCACACTTTGCCATGAGAAAAAATTTGCAAACCAACATCTAACAAATTACTGTATTGACTGTCAATGATGGATAAGCTGAAGCATGAAGTGGGTGACCTTGTATTCAAATACAAGAAAGTGAGGACTGCAGATGCTGGAGATCAGAGCTGAAAAATGTGTTGCTGGAAAAGCGCAGCAGGTCAGGCAGCATCCAAGAAGCAGGAGAATCAACGTTTCGAAGATAAGCCCTTCTTCCTGAATTCTTCTGCTCCTTGGATGCTGCCTGACCTGCTGCGCTTTTCCAGCAACACATTTTTCTTGTATTCAAATAGCCTTACCAGAGCTTTCTACATCTGGCCTGAGCATAGACTTTCTGCAAAATCCTACACTGCACACCCCATTCCTGAGAGCTACTGGTACTTGCAGTGGCTGCACACCCCAAAAGAAACATTTGAAACTCACTGAACTACAGAATTATCTCATACCTGAAGCTGCTTTGGTTTCTTTAACTTTAGTTTGCCAGTCTTGTATCCTTCATACTTCTCAAACAAGTCAAAGAATCTGCAATAAGAAATGTTGGCATATTGAAAACAAAGGCGAAAGATGGTCAAATATGAATTTATGCCTTGCAAATATTTAGGTGAATTATCAGAATTTAAACTTATCGAAGCTACCTAATTTTGAATTTTCTCCCTATACCAAAGGAATTGGACGAAAGTTATTAAAATATTTCTTAAGATGGCTAAATGCTTACAAATAAACATGACAAATCAAAACAGCCGTCTGTTAGTGCAGAACACGAGTAACACATTTTGTTGAAGTTTTTTATCTTGACATATTGCAATGATATATGACAACTGATTGCCAGGCTTTGTCCGTATCTCAAACCCAGCTGACTAATTCCAATTCTTTAACAGAATAGGGGAGATTTGCTGGTGCATTTCTGAGGGCAATGTCCTGGCAAATCAGTCAACTTGCTCAGTTTGAAATTTAAACAAAGCCTGGCAGTTGACTGTCAGTCAGCCTTAATGCATACATTCTCCATGGGAATACCCCTACCAGAGTCCAAATGACAACCAATCAGCGCACTCTTTCCGTGCAGTAAATGTGGTTTTCTCCTTGATTAGGTACATTTTTTCAAAATGTCCTAGTGAAACAAAGTGTTTGATTTATCTGTATTCTAAAATGATTGATTTTAGAGTTTGATTTTGAGCTAGTGGCTTATTGGCTTTAACCTGTGTTTCTGAAGTAGTTCAATGACTAAGTTAATTACTTCTGTAGCCATGGTGATTTCTTGTAAAAACAGAAGAAAGAGTTCTAGGAGAGTAGTAGGGTTTTGTTTTCATTGTGTTATGGACTAGACCAAACCCCCTTCAAATATATCAAGAAGATAATCCAGACCCTAATTTGTATTAGCGAGTTTTGAGGAGATTTGTAGCTCAGGTCGAGGTTCTGGATGTAGGTTCAACCTTCCAGCTCATAGTATGGTCACAATTGGAAGAGTTTATATAAGCAATGTAAATAATTGTGTATCAAATTTTCAGATTAAAAAGGTCATAGATGAATTTTTTCCCCCGTTTGATTAGGAGAAACACCTATAGCTTGTAAAAGGATTTGTGGTTTCAGTTTGGAAGTTTGCAGAAATCTTGGCAAAAGCTGGACTTGCCCAGTAATCCACAGGAGGGAGCTACACCAGATTTTAGAATATAATAAAGGCTTGGGTATAACAATATATGTGCTTAGATACACTTTCATTTTGCACATTCGTAAACATAAAACTTCAAGCCATTTATCTTCTAGTCTTACATTATTTTGTAATATTTATCAGATAGTTAAAAAGAAAATACTGGTTGGGTAATAATGACTTAAGTGCCTGGAGTGGCCAATACTCTTGACTCTGAGCCTGAAGGTTATAGGTTCAAGCCATGCTTCAGAGACTTTAACAGAAGTCTAGACAGACACCACAGTCTAATAGTGAGGGAGAGTCACATAGTCGTAAATGTCCTTCGGATGAGCCATTAAGCTAAGGTCTCGGCTGCCCCGAAGGCAAATAGAAAAGGTCCCAAGGCACTATTTCAAAGAAAAAGAAGGGAGATTGCCCCAGAAACCTGACTGATATATATTCCTCAATCAACATCACTTTGGGGGCACAGTGGCTTAATAGCACTGCTGCCTCACAGCACCAGGGTCCCAGGTTCGATTCCAGACTCTGGCGTCTGTCTGCGTGGAGTTTTCACATTCTTCTCTCGTCTGCGTGGGTTTCCTCTGGGTGCTCTGGTTTCCTCCCACAGTCCAAAGATATTCAGGTCAGGTGAATTGGCTTTGGTAAATTGTCCGTATTATTAGGTGCTCTAGTCAGATGGAAATGGGTCTGGGTGGGTTACTCTTCAGAGGGTCAGTGTGGACTAGCTGGGCCGAAGGGCTTGTTTCCACACTGTAGGGAATCTAATCTAATCTAATCTAAACATTGATAACTTGGTAATTATCACATTGCTGTTTTTACAGCTGACTTTGTGAAAATTGGCTGGCACGTTTCTTATATTCTCACACTTCAGGGGTATTTCATTGGCTGTAAAATTATTTGGGTTGAGATGCAGAAAGGTGCCGTAGAAAAACGGATCATTCTTTTACAGTAACAGCAGCACTGGAGAAATTCCCAAAAAGCAGCAAACAATGCTAAGATTTTAAAATTACATTGTCCAAGTATTTAGTTCCACACTAAATTTGCAGAGTCTAAATTCAAGATCCAAAAGGTTATGGCTAATTTGTAAACTGTTTGTAGAAAATAATTATAAATGGGTCCTGTTCTGGCCTAATGAAAAACTGACACCACTCAGTTTAGTCACTTTTGGTACATCTCTGTTTGTCTGTTCCAAGTTACAAAGGAATTGCAAAGGGAAGTACAAAAGTAGGTAGGTACAGACCATCCTTCCAATGCTTACAATCCACCATTCACAGATTTTTGTTCTCTCCACTGGACGATGCAGAAGCCATCCCAGGCTCTGTTATTCAATGTCTGAAGTACATGCTGAACAAGACAAAGTACAAAGACAAATGCAATCTAACTGGAGCACAGACTGATACAGCCATACAGTATGGAAACTGACCCTTCAGTCCAACTAGTCCATTCCAACCATGTTCCCAAACTAAACTAATCCCACCTGCTTGTGCTTGGCCCATATCCCTCCAAACCTTTCTTACTGATGTATTTATCCAAATGTCTTTTAACCAATGTAACTTTACCTGCATCCACCACTTTCTCTGGCAGTTCATTCCACACACTAACCACTCTGAGTGTAAAATTACTTCCCCTAATATCCTTTTTAAAACTTTCTCCTCTCAGCTTAAAAATATGCCCCTTAGTTTTGAACTCACCTGCCCTCGGCAAAAGACCATTGTCATTCACCTTACTTATGCCCCTCCTGATTTAATAAAACTCAATAAACTCACCCCTCAATCTCCTAAGCTCCCGTAAAAAAATGTCCCAGCCTTTTCTATCTATTTTCATATCTCAAACCCTCCATTCCTGCCAACATCCTAGTAAATCTTTTCTGAATCGTGTCCAGTTTAATAATATCCTTCCTATAACAAGGCAACCAGAATTGCACACAGTATTCCAGAAGAGGTCTTACCAACATCCTGTACAATCTCAACATGACATGCCAATTCCTATACTCAAAGGGCTGAGCAATGAAGGCAAGCGTGCTAAACGCCTTCTTGGGCAGCGCAGTGGCTCAGCGGTTAGCAGTGTTGCCTCACAGCGCCAGGGACCTGGGTTCAAGTCCAGTGTCGGTGTCTGTCTGCGCAGAGTCTGCACATTCTCCCTTATGGTCTTAACCACTCTGACTATATGTGACGCAAACTTTAAAGAAATATATACCCGAAGCCCTCAGTCTCTGTTCTACAACACTACCCAGGGCCTTACCATTAATTGTATAAGTCCTGCCCTTGTTTATCAACATGCTATACCTCATATTTATCTACCTGCCCCTCAGTCCATTGACTCAATCGAACTAGATCTTTTTGTAATCTTAGCTTCAATAACAGCCTCTGATTCATACTCCACTGGTTTAGCAACATGCCTCAGCTTGCTTTGTTGTGCTACTCAAGTAATATAACCCCCCGCACTCCCGTACCCTGGAGTGGGAGTAATCATTACAGGTAATGACCACTAACACTCCCAAATTACTTGCATCCTCCCCCCTAGGTAGTTCACCACTTCTTTCTTACTTTCATCTTATGCAAAAAAGCAAAATATTTACCTTATTTGTAGTGATCTATGAATCTTGCTTGCTAACTAAATCCTGCATCCCAGGAATTAATCAAGTGAAACTTCTCTGGACTGTTTCTAATGTAAATAAGGAGATCATCAATCCTCCGGGTATGGTCTCACCAAATTCCCGTACAGATGCAGTAAGATTTTCCTATTCTTACACTCTAGCCCCTTTGCAATAAATACCAACATTTCATTTGCCTTCACTGTTATTCTCAAAAAGTAACGTTTTGTATTCATGTCTGACATAATGCAGATCCATACACCACCAATTTGCATACGGCATGGGGAGTTCATGGCTCCCAAATAAGATAAATATCAGCCACAGACTGACTTGGCACCTTTTCAGACCTGGCTCAACACCACACTAGGCTCTGGCCAAAACAAACTGCCAAAGAACTCCTTTCCTTCTCTACCTCAGAATTTCCATTGAAACAGTGTACTGTATTTCTATTCTTCCTGCCAAAATGGATAAGTTCATATTTTCCCATCATACTCCAGCTCCTAAATTTTTGTCTCATCATTTCACCAATCTATACCCCAATGCAAACTTTCTACCTCCTCTTTAAACTTACTTACCTACCTATCTTGGTGTTATTTGCAAACTTTGCTACCATCCATAGCTTCAGTCTACATAATATTGTAACCACATTACTACACCCTAAACAATCCCTTTTTATTTTGATGGGATATTCACTGGGGCAGCAGGAAAACTATCCAAGTAAAAGTAAAAATACTGCAAATGCTGGGATATGAAATAATAACAAAGTGACGGAGAAACACAGCAAGTTGGGCACGATCTGAACAATTCCAGAGATAGAGTCTCAAATGTTGAAAATTCTCTCTCCACAGATGCTGCCAAACCTGTTGAGTTATCCATTTTGGCATGAAGAATAGAAATACAGTACACGATTTCAATGGAAATTCTGAGGTAGAGTTGGGCCAGGTCTGAAAAGGTGCCAGGTCAGTCTGTGGCTGATATTTATCTTATCTGGGAGCCATGAACTACCCATGCTGCCATGAGGTGCCAGCAGAAGTGGTTGAGGCAAGTACACTAACAACATTTAAACGGCACTTGGACAAATATATGGACAGGAAAGGATTAGACGGACATAGGCCAAGTGCAGGGAAGTAGGGTTAGCATGGATGGACATTTTAGTCGGCATGGACCAGTGAGGCCAAAGGGCTGTCTCCGTGATGTAGGACTCTATGACTCTAAGCCATCCTACTATTGCCTTTTGTGGCACAATGGCAAGTTTTGTTTGAGAACACTCCTGTAGAATACATTTTACTCAGTTAAAAGCACAGTGTAAATTGCTTTCTGATGGGCAAAGTGCATTTCACGTGTAAGGTCACAGGGTGTTTCATTGCAAACAAAATCACTGTCAGCTTCTCATTTGGTAGCAAAAAGTATTTCCACGATCATTTCATGGTACTATCTGCCATTATAGAAAGCTCCAACTTAAATTATTTAATTGTAAGGAGAAAGCTATTTCCACGGTGGCTCAATGCCTCACAGCACCAGGGACTCGGGTTCAATTCCCACCTCGGGCAACTGTGTGGAGTTTGCACATTCTCCCAGTGTCTGTGTGGGTTTCCTCTGGGTGGTCTGGTTTCCTCCCACAGTCCAAAGATGTGCAGATTAGATGAATTGGCCATGCTAAATTGTCTGTAGTGTTAGGTGGATTAGTCAGGGGTAAATGTAGGGGAATGGGTCTTCAGAGGGTCGGTGTGGACTTGTTGGGCCGAAGGGCCTGTTTCCATACTGAAGGGACTCGAATCGAATAGAATCAAATCTAAATAAAAAAATGGTTGTGTGTGTTGGGTGAAAGTAGCAGTTGACAGCAGCTTAGGCTCTGGTCAGGTCAAATTGCCTGTATACACAATGAGTCACAGTGTTATCAAAGTTTCAAAGATCACTGGCAATCAATCAGGCAGAAAAGACTGAACATTATGCCTCGCAGACACGCTCAGAAATCACAGTGTATGCAACAGTTATAACCTTGCCACACTCAAGATTAACTTCAGAATCTGACATTCTGTCATACCAACTCTGTGTTGACAAGCCAGCATAAACACGGACGTTGATTCACAACATGCTTGAAATATGGGCAAATCAGCAGCTAGTGCATCTGATTCCAGACAAGATTCAACCACATTAGTGTAAAGATAATGTGTGATGTTTAGACACACAACAGCCAAAACCAAATTTAATGGTACTATTAACTTACTGAACACCACACAGCGTCTGCAACATTAACTGCTGACATAGAGCAGTAAACTGTTTGCAGGAAGCTGAGAATAAATAAAGATCGAACTTACATTTATATAACACTTCTCACAATTAGGTGTTCAAAGACTCTTTACAGCCAATGAGATACTTTTTAAAGTAATGAAGAGTTGTGATGTAAGAAGCACAACATTCAATTTGCAGAGTGATTGGTCCCACAAGCAATGACTAGATATGTCTGGGTAAACTGCTGAAGTGCTGTCAGTCGAGGGCAAACGTTGGTCAGGATATACAGGAATTTGCTTCCCAACTATTGCAGGGGAACTTTTACTACCACCCCAGAATATAAATGGGGCCTCAATTTAATGTCTTGTGAAAAATGTTGCTTCTGACAGTGCAATGCTCCTAAAGTAAAACAGCACAGATACACTTCCAGTGTAAGACCATAGGAACAGGAGTAGGCAGTTTGGCGCCTTGAATCTACTTCGTCATTCAATAGGATCATTGCTGATCCAACACTCATTACATCCATGTTCCTGTCCTTTCCCCATAGGCCTTGAATCCCTAACTGATCAATAATCTGCCCATGTGATCCTTAAATAGAAACAAGGACTTGTTCTCACAGCTTCCTGTGGCTAGGAGCTCCAAAGACTCTCAAGCTTTGCTGAAGAAACTTCTTCTCATTTCAGTCATAAATTGCTGCTCCTTTCTGTTTTTAATATTCATTCTCAGGATGAGGGCATCACTGGCATTTACTGCCCAGCCCTAATTGCCCAGAGGATAGTTAAGAGTCAACCACACTGCAGTGGGTCTGGAGTTACATGTAGGCCAAACCAGGAAAGGATGGCAGTTTCCTTCCCTAAAGGACATTAGTGAACCAGATGGGTTTTTCCAATCAACAATGGATTCATTTTCATTATTAGAGTCTTATTTTCAGATCATTATTGAATCCAAATTCCATCTACCATGGCAGGTTTCAAACTTGGGTCCCTAGAACATTACCTAGGTCTCTAAATTAATGGTCCAGTGATTACACCACTAGGCCATTGCCACCTCCTCTTTATTCTGAGACTATGCCCTCTAGCCCTAGACTCTCCTATGACGAGCAACATCCCATCAGCACTTACAATGTCAAGCCCCTTAAGAATCCCATGTTTTCATGAAATCATCTCTCATTCTGCTCAACTCCAATGCATAGAGTTTAGCAGAATGCAGCCTGTTTAGCCGTTGCTCATGAACCAGGGATCATCCTACTGCACCTTCTGTAAACTGTCTCCAATGAAATAAAAGATTTTCTCAAAGGGGACCAAACCTGTTCAAAGTACTCCAGCTACAGTCTCACCAGTACCTTGTACAGTTGCAGTAATGTGCTCTAAAGTCTTTAGTGAAACTGGAATGCACAACCTTCTTAGGTGTACAGAGGAACCCCTGAGCAATGGTTAGAAAATAATGCATTGAAAGTCACTAACTGGGCAGAGCTGCGTAGATGACACAATGCACAGAGTGACCTGTTACTTTCCTTCTTACAAAAAATGTTTTCAACACTTGCAGTTAACTTTCACTAACTTTGGATGCATGACTTCCATCTTCATCTTTTGTTTTGGAGTTCGGTCACCATGTCGAATGATTGCAATGACACAGCGCAGTTCCATCCTGTGAAACACACAACATAATGAGTTTATTTTAATCAGTACAAAAAAAGCACAATTAAAATGACCCTCACAGAATACAAATTGGAGTCATAGAGATGTACAGCACAGAAACAGACCCTCCAAATTGTTCATGCCGACCAGCTGTCCCAACCCAATCTAGTCCTACCTACCAGCACCCGGCCCATATCCCTCCAAACCCTTCCTATTCCTATACCCATCCATATGCCTTTTAAATGTTGTAATTGTACCAGCCTCCACCACTTCCTCTGGCAGCTCCCTCCATACACGTACCACCCTCTGCATGAAGAAGTTGTCCCTTAGGTCTCTTTTATATCTTTCCCCTCTCACCCTAAACCTATGCCCTCCAGTTCTGGACTCCCCAACCCCAGGGAAACGACCTTATCTATTTATCATGTCCATGCCCCTCATGTTTTTATAAACCTCCATAAGGTCACCACTCAGCCTCTGACGCTCCAGGGAAAACAGCCCCAGCCTATTCAATCTCTCCCTATAGCTCAAATCCTCCAACCCTGGCAATATCCTTGTTAATCTTTTCTCAGCCCTTTCAAGTTTCACAACATCCTTCTGATAGGAAGGAGACCAGAATTGCACGCAATAGTCCAAAAATGGCCTAACCAATGTCCTGTACAGCTGCAATATGACCTCCCAACACCCCTACTCAATACTCTGACTAATAAAAGAAAGCATACCAAACGCCTTCTTCACTATCCTATCTACCTGCAACTCCACTTTCAAGGATTCATCAAATAAATCAGATAACTCTTGTACAGAAGAGTAATGCCACATATTTAGTCAAAGGAGAGCTTGTTGAGAAGGGATGGTAGTACTTTCTTTCCCCATTTCTTTCCCTATCTTTAGCCTCAAGGAGACCAGAAGTTGAAGCGCTGCATATGAGGGATAAAATATTCAAGAGTGACACTGCAGAGAAAACAGAGCTCATGAAGTGCAATTGGAAGACAGAGCAAGTTGAGCTGCAGCCTTGGTAAATAAGCCTTGTGACTATCACCAATATCATGACTTTAAAGTAAAAACTGTCATTATCTGTGTATTGGGTGTCAAGAGCGGGGGAAACAACTTTGGAAATAGAAGATAGAAAAATTAAAAAGGAGACTTGGAAGGCAGAGGAAACAGAAGCTATCAGCAAATTAGGTTGTAGTTCAAAACAATTTGCAAAAGAAAGCCTAAAGGTAATATATCCAAATGTACAGAGCTTTCACAATAAGATTTATGAATTAACAGTACAAATAGTTGTAAAAAGATACAATGTGGTGTTTATAGTGTGACTGTACATCCAAGAGTATTCAATCATTAGAAAAATATTCAAAAAAGGAAACAAAAAAAAAACAAGAGGTGAAGATGGGCATTGCTATTGAAGTATTACATATCACTGCAATAATGAGAAAGTATATTGGCATAGGAAATCTAGATGTGGCATCAGTCAGGGTGGAGCTAAAAAACAACAAGGGGCAGAAAACATTAGTGGGAGATGTCTACAGACTTCCAAACAGTAATCATGGCAACAAGGGTGCTTTGGTAATTCCAGGTGACATAAATTTATTTGCAAATTGGACAAATCACATTAGTAACAACACTGTGGCAGAGAATTCTTGAAATGTATATCAGATGTGTGTGTTTTAGACAAATGCATTGAGATACCAAGAAGTAGTCTAATCCAAAGCTAGGGTCATAACTCTCAACAAAGGTATGAGGAGTGAATTGGCTGCAATGTACTGGGCAACTTCATTAAACGGCATGTGTGTGGATAGGCAACAGTTAACATTTAAGGAACAACTGCATGCATTGCAATTGAAAGGATACAATTGGAAAAGCAGCCAAAATCAAAGAGAGGTCACAAAGTTGCTAGAAAAATCCACAAATTTGGGGACAGGGATAGTTTAGAATTCAGCAAAGGGGGAACCAAAAGGTTCACCAAGGAGGGAAAATTAAAGTACAAAAGTAAACTTGCAAAGGTTTTAAGTATGTAAAAACTACTTCAGTTCTGTCTTCAAAGAATAAAGTTCAAAAAATCTTCCCAGATATGCTAGAGAAGCAAAGGTTTATTGAAAAAGAGGAGTTGAAAGGGACTACCATAAGCTAAACTAAAGCGTTGAAGAAACGAATGTGAGTAAAAGCCGGCAATCCCTATAGCCTGATAATCGACACACTGGAATGTTAAGAAGGAGGTGGCTATAAAAATAGTTTGTTGTTATTTTGCAAAATTTTGTAGATTCTGAAACAGACCTGACAGATTAGAGGATGGCAAATGTCATCACATTATTTAACAAAAAGGAAAGGAAAAAAAAAACAGGAATTACTGAGTGGTTAGGCTAACATCAGCAGAAGAGGCTGATTGGTCCACTCCTGCTCCTAACATTCTTGTATGTTCCACATCTAAACAACTGGTCGCATGAAAATAACTATTACCTCATTCTTTTGCCAATCAATATCAGTACACTGGTTAGTGAGCCTCCTGCCACTGAAAGCAGCTTCTTATCTACTCTATCAAAGTCATTCATGATTTGTATAACTGAAGTCTCTCATCTCTGGTACCATTTTCATTAAATATACTTCATTCTGAAAATCAGCAAATTAAGCAAAAGTTTAAACTGACATTTGACCTCAGTTTTTTTTCTGACCAGAAATCTCTCTCTGCTGAGAGTTTTGACTTACATAGTTCCTGAAGTGGTTGGAACAATTGGAATATCTTCAGCTTCTGTGGGTATGGACCATGGTATCTGCAGCTGAGGGGCGAGTTCCCGCATAATTATATTACTGCGGAGAAAGACAAATTCCATTCAAACTAACTTCTTCCATACAGTAATACAACACACAGAATATTTAAATTCTTAAACAGGTTGTGTTGAAAAGATACACACAGGTCTCAATCAACTGAAAGATAGAGAAAAACAGGTTAAGATGGTGAAAACAGATCCTCAGAAAGAATCAGAAATGATGAGAAATATTTTCAGACACTGATGGACTTGTGCATTTCCAATTTTGCTTATTGCCTTTCTGTGAATTCTCCCCCTGTTAATACTGATGACTGCTCCAGTCCTGCAATGCTATCCATGCACATTAGCACAAGATAGCTGAAAATCAAAAAATAGAGAAATTAAACAGTTGGCTCATATTAAAAGACACTCAGACAGCAGAGTGAGTTGATTTGATCTCCAAGTTTAAACAATGTGAATTATTCTGTATGGAATTCAAATCCTGGAGCATTCAAGGAAACTAATCATGAACTCATGCTCTTTCTGATTTTTAATTAGTTTACTCATTATTTTAAGTAGCCAAGTAAATAATATTCTTTTAAGCATACAGATATTATGGCTTAATATCTTCAGAAATATAAAAAAATTGTATGCATCAGACAAAAGAGGTTACAGATCTAAGACGTTAGACCAAACATGATGAATGACAAAGTTGAGTACTGTCAATTAATCATATTTCCTCCTATAAGTTCTAACATACAGTTTCTATGTATTTAAAGGCTTGTGTCTATAAATTTGTACCTCAATATTGCATTGCGTTGAACCTTCAAACTAATTTGTTGATCCTTATTTAGGGACATTTGTGCCAGACCTAATTACTAGTCAAGGGTCTAGATTAGAGTGGTGCTGGAAAAGCACAGCAGGTCAGGCAAAATCGACGTTTTGGAGTTCCTGAAGGGCTTTTGCCTGAAACGTCGATTTTCCTGCTCCTCGGATGCTGCCTGACCTGCTGTGCTTTTCCAGCACCACTCCAATCTAGACTCTGGTTTCCAGCATCTGCAGTCCTTGTTTTTACCTAATTACTAGTCAATACTTACTATTAGACACAATTGGTTAGACTGTAACATTGGTCCATGTTAACTGCGGACGTTATGATTCATATAACATATGGGAAGCGATTTCTCATTTGCAATATATGTACTCTCAACTTTCTATTTTAATTTTTCTTCTTTTAATTAAAACTTTCTTCCATTTTCCAGGTCACAGACTACTGAGCACAGCCAAGGCCACAACCTGCTACTTTCCAGGCAATTTCAGACTTGACATTTAGTCCACTTGACATTTCTCTGCTTCGCCCAATCTCACCATGTAGCCATACTGGCATCATCTCTGCCATACCTCCACTCCACAATCCATTGACAGATAGTAAAACCAGGATGATTCTTTCAGGATAAATGTCACACTTCTACATTTTAAAAATATGCCCTTTGATACCGAATGGTGTTCAAAAGTAGACTTATCTGATGTGTACCCTAGGATTTTTGCACAGTCGTCATAGTATTTCATGGAGTTTTTCACAAAGCTGAATCCATTGACGTCACAAACGTAGGAATGCCCATTCGCACGCAGCAGATCAAAACCACATACTGTTTGCTACATAAAACAAAATGTGCACAAATCAAATCAACACTGCCTGCTCTGCATCAGTAGAAATCTAACAAGCATGTACTCCCAATAAAAATCAAAAACTCATTCAACTAGATGAAACAAAGTTTTATTTTACAAAATGATCTCTTTTCCTCTCCCTATGACCCAAAGGTGCTTGTGCCTTTCTGGAATCTACAGATTATGGGTGACAGTTGCACTTCAATCCCTCTTCTAATTGTGCGGCTGGCTTTTGAGCTGCAGATGTCTTGCAAATGGCATCTTCCCCATGACTAACACAGCCACAATATCCAGCAAGACTGACTGGCTGATTACCAGGAGTAGGAACGCTGGCTGATATCCTTCACATTGCCACAGGGCACAAAGGAAAATCTGCATGTTTCCCAATTAGAAAGATTTTGTAAAGGGCTTCATTAGGTGATGGAGAAAAAGGTGACCAATAAACAGAAAGAGGGAAGGCTAACAAGTGTGCAATAGTGAGGTCAGAGGATTCTTGTGAAGCATCTGAAAGCCAAAAGAAATAATGCATATTGTACTAACGTGGACGATTTTGAAAATTCATTAACATTTCAATAACAAAAGCCATGTTTCAAAACATTATTGAAGTTTATTCTACTTTATTATTCTAAACATAGCCGCATGCATATTTTGGATAACTGATTGGATGCTTCTTCGTTTTTGAGGATTTATAGCCTACCTTAAAAGCTACGCATACTTTCCTCGCAACTAGTTTTTCCATGGCAGTTAACATCACAGGATAACGTATCTCTTTTCCTTCACTGTCACGTTCCACTTTCCCATCCAGAGCTGGTGATTTGCGTGCCTCTGCATGTGCATAGTCAGGACCAACAGTGTAAACCTGAAGTAAGAACAGTTCAAAGTTCAAAGTTCATTTTGGACTTGCCTGCATGGCAGAAAAACTCACTCATTTTCCTTCAACCCCTGCCTGTTCACCAATGGCTATCAGGTTACATTAAACATAGACTTCTCCAATAATAAGGAAAAATTAGACAAGCTGGGAGTACAGGCTAGCCGTTCCAGGCACAAAAATAATGGCTAATCCTAAGATATGTACAGACAAACCCAGGTGGCCTAGAAGCCTTAGTCCAGAAACATGTCTGGATCCCAACCCTACAATAGCTGAAAGTGGAGCTCAGCAGAAAGATCAAATGGCTGATTAGCATTTTGTATTTAATGTTAATTACATTTTCATGCAGAAACTGCATTCAGAAATGTTGTGTTACACGCTATTTCACATGATACTTAACCAAGAACACAAGATGTACAATCTGAATATGACTGCATGGTGCTTTAGTCATATCTCAGCAGACTGTTAATCATATCTGCTCCAATGGCCTGACTGGGATGTTGTCGTTTTCCTCCTGGGTGGGGCAAGTAGTGTCCTTTCCCAACTCAATGCAGAGATCAGCTTTTGGGCAGGCCCAGCCTGACTCATATGCTTCCTCAAAGTCATAGTACCCACTGCTTTCACTGGATGCATTTCAGGGCACTTCATAGAGTTGAAGGCATTGGAGGGCTTTGTAATGAGAATACATTACAACACAGAATTGAGTTACACATCTAATAAGATCAAATACTACAAACAAATCTTTTTACTCTTTAAAAATGTGGATATACTTTTGATAAACTAGACTTCTGTGGACTTTCCTTCCTTTGAGCAATACAAAATTAGAAATTTATAAAAGCAGGAATAGCACCTTTACGTCTGTTCCATCTGTTGGCATAAACTCTTCATAGATGTAAGATCCAGTTTTACGCACAGTGCTTTCAGGGGAGTAAACGCTGCTCCGACTTCCAATCTGAAAGAGTTGATAAGTCACAGTATGAAGTAACACAACACTGCAGTCTAGAATGCTCTACCTGTGCCCAAAATAAAATATGCAGGGACAAAGTGGAGCCATATATCATAACTATTCTGATGTGGATTTCCAGACAGGCCATCTCAGAGGGATAAACAAATACTTCACAGAAAACAAATAATTTATGTAGAACAAGACTTTCAGGCATAGCAAGACTAAATGTTTTCAAAGTCAGATTTAGAGCAATTGCCTGGAAAGATGCTGGAGTGGCAGTAATAGCATTCCAGAACAATGCATCTAAAATGGGTTCAGGACATTTGGTCATCAAACTTAACTCATTGTCTCGAATTTTATACTTTTATTTCAGAGTTTTCAGAATTTTTACTTTTATCTCCAGTACAATAAATGTCTCAGTACTATGGCTTTACATATTCTAAATCATTAATTAGATCAAATCAGAGAAAGATAGCCAGCATTTGAATACTTCTTAAAGGTCTTTCTCCTCCATTAAAATTTGAATTATAGAATCATAGATTAATTCTAGCATGAAGGAGGCCATTCAGCCTGTCAAAGCTATAACAACCTTTCTGTGAGAACAACTGTTAGTCCCATTCTTCTACCCCTTCATGTTAACATTACTTTTCTTTGCAAAATCACCTTAAATTGCACTCTCTGGCTCCCGCTTTGCCTATCGTTCACATCTGCAGTCATAACTATTGCTAAGACCTCTTCCTATTTTGAACACTTCTATCCAACCTGTTCTCAATCTTTACTTCTCTAAGGAAGACAACTCCAGCTTCTTCAATCTCTCTTCCTAACTGAAGCCCCTCATGCCTAGAATCACTAAAATATTTTCTGTATTTTTTTAATGCCTTTCCAACCTTGCTTAAATCTTGTGTGCAAATTTATCACAATACTCCAGTTGAGGCCAAACTGGTGTTTAATAAAGATTCACCATAAATTAACACAAATAATACACTAGCCAGCAAAGGAAATTAGAGACAGTGTTTGCTTCAGTGAAACAATTGGGGGTATTGATCTGATCATAGTCAAGTACAAGATCTTCCCCAAAATATATCATGGTCAAAATTCTCCCTCAAAATCCTCTTTTTTTTAAAATGTTATGTTGTCCTTGTGTAGGAGCCATGCTAATCTTCTCTTCGCCATTCCAATTTTACTATTTCTCAGTTTCTTCCTTCCAGAAGTGTCATATTTCTGTTACAATGCTTTAATTTCAAGGTAGACAGCATCTCAGTTTAAATGTCTCACCTAAAGAACAGTACCTCTGACTCTCCTAGTTGCTGCACTGGAGTCAGCCCAAACTGTGCTTCAAGCTAGATGGGGTTTGACCCCTTCACTTTTAATCTCAGTGACAGCAGTGCTATTTTCTGAACACCACCAATGTGGCAGATGTGCATTAACTATAAATGTTATCACAGTAGGAATGTTGGAAGGAGTAGCAGGCTCAACAAGAATTTTCAAAAGGAAATCGGATACATAGTTAAAAAGAAGAAAACTTTATGGCTTTGGAAAACGAGCAGGGTTGTCAGACTAATTGGATTGTTCTTTCAAAGTGAATTATGACTCAATGATTACACCATTTACTGTTGCATACTACTGTACCTTACGGAACAACCTCTGGCTCCCTCCCCCTGCCGACACAGGGTAGTAAATATACACATTATGGTCTTCCGCACTCACGGGTTTCTCAACAAAGGGTTTCTGGAAGATTTCACCATTTACTTCCACATGATCATCACCTTCCACCAGACTGCATTCTGCAAATGAAGAAACAGAAAAATGTTTGACTCTTGCACAAGCTTCACCTGCGCAGCAACGCAGTTTTTAAATCTATTCATATACAAAACTACCAGCTGATGGCTCAATATTACTCCAGGCAGTGCCTTTACCCACCTGGAAGCTATGTTCTCATTTTAATACTGTTTATCCTCTTTACCCTATTTTAACAATGTGATGAAAGGTATGAATTATATATTTTAATATAATTTATGAGTTTGGATTTCAAACTAGGGGCATATAGGCATTGGGCGAAAGTGAGAACTGCAGATGCTGGAGATTAGATTCGAGAGTGTGGTGCTGGAAAAGCACAGTAGATCAGGGAGCATCTGAGGAGCAGGAGAGTCGACTTTTCAGGCAAAAACCCTTCAGGAAGGAAGCCCTGATGAAAGGCTTTTGCCCAAATCTTCGACTCTCATGCTTCTCGGATGCTGCCTGACCTGCTGTGCTTTTCCAGCACCACACTTTCACATATAGGTTTTTTTTTGAGAAGGGGATTTAAAAATTTATAGGAACTAGTCTTTCTTGAACCATGACTTTAAAACTAATATGCATCAGACAGCAGGTAACTGCAAGGATGCCTTGAGTGTTAATATTTGTTTATATTGTGAGCATATGTGACAAGAAAACATTAAACCACTGGCCTGAATCTAGGATGAAAGTATAGTTGAAAACCAACTGGGTTCAGTTAGGAGACCTGACTAGGTCAGAAACAAGCATAGGAAAGGAAATTTCCTTTGACAAAGGGAATTGTTTACAGCAGTTAAAGGAATAAGTGGATGCGCATAGTTTATAAAACTTCAAAATTATGAGCATTTGCTTAGAATTCTGCTGAATGCTAAAAGACAGAGAAAGTCTAAGCTCTCAGTTGAGAGAGCTCACAGGTCGGAAACTGAACAGTTATGTCAAACCTACAGAGTGAACAAGGAAGTAAAACTTGTGTTTTGAATCTTTCAGATGGTATAAGACAGATTGGTTTGATTGATTTTTGTTTCTTCTGATGTAATAAACTATTTCATTGTTAAAACCAAATCTGTAGCCTTGCGTGCTTTCAGTGAAAGACTGCCCCATTAAATTTTGAAAAATGATCTGTCAAGCTAGATTTTATTCTGGGATCTGACTTGCCTAGTAGTAACATCAGCTGCGATAATAACAAGAACAATGATGATAATAGCAAGAAAAATCCGGGGATTCTTTTAAAATTACAAATCGTGCAATATCCTCAATCTCATACTGCACAGAGCAGATACTGCTAACAAGTATGTAGAATGCATATCATGGAAATAACCATGTAGTTTAACTGGTCTATGACATGTTAATGCTTCACTCAAACATCTCTCAACTCTCTTCACCTAACCCTACCAGCATCTCCTTCTTCCCCACATATTAAATTCCTCTTAAATATGGTGGTACTTTTTGCCTCAAGTATTTATTGTGATAGCAAGTTCAACATTCTCACCATTTTCTGGTTAAAGAATTTAAGAGAAACTTCCTGATTGGATTTGTTAGATGACTGAACAACATTTAAAAATTATTAAAACTTCACTTCAAACTACACGTTAAATTCCAAGCAAATTTGAGTCTTTCAAAATAATCTGAATGGACCACATTCTGGAATAATACTTCTTTTTTTGTGCATCAAGTTACTGGCAGCAGTGAGTTAAAACAAAACTGGTGCAGCAAATATTTAGATGCAAACAGTTTTTAAAGCCATAATGCAGATTTTGCTTCTCCCATATTACTGTATACAGAAAATGCTTTGGTAAAGTCCAATACTTAAAAATTCTACATTAAGCCATTTCCTTGGTGAAATGAAAAAAGTAACTTGTACAGGATGAACTGGGCCTCAAACCTTGTGAAAATAGACAATTTCAAAAACCAGTCCTAATTTTCACTGCGTAAAGAGAATCTGCAGAAAAAGCACCACTAACCATCAGGCCGGTCTGGATCACGATTCAACACTGCGTATCGGGGAAGGTCTATCCCTTCTTGTTGTAAAATTCGATAGACTTCTCTCCTGCAGAGTAAAAGATTAGTACCAGCCAATACGAACATTTAATCCAGAAAAATAATTAAAAATAAGATTTCAGCCATTTTATTTCTCAATGTTAACCACGTGCCAGTGCCTCAAAGTGGTACTTAACACAAATAAGGCAAAGAAGAAAGTTCAGCTAAAGCAAGTTTCAGTTCTGGTTGTAATTCACCATTTCAGTGAAAAATGCATAATTATGTGAACATTAGCAGGGGACTGGGTTAAGTTCTGCTTTAGTGCTATTGGACAATGGAGTAAATATCTGACTCTCACCATTCATGTTTATACAGCTGGCTGGGCCAGGAACTCAGAACAAGTCCCAAGTCACCAGAAAGGGCAGGCGAGACAGTGACACACTCATTTTACTCAAATAGTATAGCGTATATTGGGATTACGAGGTCAGCACCACCTGAAGAAGGGCTTATGCCCGAAATGTCGATTCTCCTGTTCCCTGGATGCTGCCTGACCTGCTGCGCTTTTCCAGCAACACATTTTCAGCTCTGATCTCCAGCATCTGCAGACCTCACTTTCTCCTTGAGTTTAGCACAATAGGCAGTGTGAAGACTCAAAATATCTGTCATATATTAATTCTGTTTCTTAGAGTCAATGTAGTGAATACAGAATGAGGATAAATTGGCAAAATGTTATACCTTTACCAACAAATAGGCTGAGCACATGAACTTCTGGCAGGCTCAATAGTAGCGATGAAGATGGAAAATGATGGCCTATAGTTCCCTGCTTCAGTTTGCGAATAGCAAGAGAAACTGTGTTCTGACCAGTTAATAAAATTGTCTTAGCACTGGGTCCATTTTGGTTTGGTGTGGTGCCAACCACATGGTGCTTTTAATTCATTCTGCTAATTAAGGAAGGGGAATGGGAAACCCTAATCCATCATTACATTGGGATATTTGAATGGGTCTTGGCTGATTTAACGAAGCCTGATAATGTTTGAGGATGGTTCAGCACATAACCAATAACATTATGGTTTAAATTGACTAAATATAATTCAAATCCAAAACAGATACCTCCAGACCTCATTTATGACATAAATGGAAGAACCCTCTGTTTTACCTGTCTTGGATAAAATATTGCATATTCAAGTCATTGATGAGAACTGGGTTCCTGAGTTTTGCGTAAGCCACTGCTTTATCCAAAGGAAAACCTAAAACAGAAAAAAAAATGGATACTAGCTCAAAATCTGGAACTTTTAATTCATTTATCACAATCACCTATTATCATTGCTAGTAGTCTTAAAAATGTACAATCCTCATTTTAACCCAATTGTACCACAAATGGATTTGTATAGATTCAATCTCATTCCATAGAGACAAAATAATCTCAGCATTCTTAAAAATTCATTTCTGAGATATGGTCATTGCTGGCCAGACAAGCATCAATCGGTCATCAATTTGCCCAGAGGACAGAAAAGAGACTATGTCGCTGAGAGCCTGGAGTCTTATGTAGGTAGATTGCCTTCCCTAAAGATCATTATGTACTAGATGAATTTTTACAATTGATGGTTGTTTCATGGTCAACAATTGACTCGCTTTTCATTTCGAATTTTCTTATATTGATGTCAAATTTCATCAAGTGCCAAAATTCAAACCTAAACTCCCAGAACATTAGAGTTCTGCATTGCTAGTCCAGTGAAATTATCACTGTATCACCAACTCCCCAAAGCACTAATCTATACTAAAGACTTTGGCACAATTGATAAGACTTCCCAAAACTTTGGATTTACTCACTTTATAGTAGTTTGTACATATTCTAAGGTCATGAATGGGGCTTTAGAAATGCAAGACTTTTTCATTCTCTCTTCCTATTCCCAGCATACATTTAACGTGGCGCAAAATTACTCGCTAGTAACTACTGCTAGCTTGGCACTTTTCTCTTATAATAAAATCGAGTCACTATTTCTCACCTTTAGAATGGAAAGAGATCAGACAGTCACACACTGGCCAGTTCTCCACAGGCTCATTCAGAATGACATCTTCGTTAAATATCACCACACTGATATATTCAAATTTACACAGACGCTCAAGGATCTGTGTCATTGGCTTTGACTTTGATTTTTTCGCCATTGCACAAATCCCCACCAGGATTTGGCGTTCAGGTGGCTAGATGAGACAGGGAAAAATAGGTTACGAATTTTAAACTTAAACATAATCCTTTAAAAATCAGCTGAACACCTGTGACCAGATTTATCTAATCATTATCACATGCTTTTGGTGGGAGCTTATGTATGCAATTTGGTTGCTCCTTTTTTCCTAAATCACAGTGACATGTCAAAATTACTTGATGGAAACAATTACATTGATGGAACCAGATGTAAGAAAATCAATGTTCCAGTCATCTGAAACAGTCAGACAGTACTATTGAGATATGTTAAATGTTTACTTGAAAACTTCAGTCCAACAACAACAATGTATTCAGATACCGCTCATACATCCTTAAAAATATGTAGTACACAATAAGCTTTGCCAGAGGGAAAAACTATAGTACTTGAAAATGAACGTGCAGTTTGCCTTGATCTCCATTTTGAAATATTTAAAGGAACAGTGTCATTCACCATAGAGTCATAGAGATGTACAGCATAGAAAGATCCTTCGGTCCAACCCGTCCATGCTGACCAGCTATCCCAACCCAATCTAGTCCCACCTGCCAACACCTGGCTCATATCCCTCCAAACCCTTCCTATTCATATACCCATCCAAATGCCTTTTAAAATGTTGCAATTGTACCAGCCTCCACCACATCTTCTGGCAGCTCATTCCATACACGTACCACCCCCTGCGTGAAAAAGTTGCCCCTTAGGTCTCTTTTAGATCTTTCCCCTCTCACCCTAAACCTATGCCCTCTCATTCTGGGCTCCCCGACCCCAGGGAAAAGACTTTGCCTATTTATCCTATCCATGCACCTCATAATTTTATAAACCTCTATAAGGTCACCCCTCAGCCTCCGACGTTCCAGGGAAAACAGCCCCAGCCTGTTCAGCCTCTCCCTGTAGCTCAGATGCTCCAATCCTGGCAACATCCTTGTAAATCTTTTCTGAACCCTTTCAAGTTTCACAACATCTTTCCGATAGGAAGGAGACCAGAATTGCACGCAATATTCCAACAGTGGCCTAACCAATGTCTTGTACAGCCGCAACATGACCTCCCAACTCCTGTACTCAATACTCTGACCAATAAAGGAAAACATACCAAACGCCTTCTTCACTATCCTATCTACCTGCGATGCCATTTTCAAGGAACTATGAACCTGCACTCCAAGATCTCTTTGTTCAGCAACACTCCCTAGGACCTCACCATTAAGTGTATAAGTCCTGCTAAGATTTGTTTTCCCAAAATGCAGCACCTCACACTTATCTGAATTAAACTCCAACTGCCACTTCTCAGCCCATTGGTCCATCTGGTCCAGATCCGGTTGTAATATGAGGTGACCCTCTTCGCTGTCCACTACACCTCCAATTTTGGTGTCATCTGCAAACTCACTAACCGTACCTCTTATGCTCGCATCCAAATCATTTATGTAACTGACAAAAAGTAGAGGGCCCAGCACTGATCCTTGTGGCACTCCACTGGTCACAGGCCTCCAGTCTGAAAAACAACCCTCCATCACCACCCTCTGTCTTCTACCTTTGAACCAGTTCTGTATCCAAATGGCTAGTTCTCCCTGCATTCGATGAGATCTAACCTTGCTAATCAGTCTCCCATAGGGAACCTTGTCGAACGCCTTACTGAAGTCCATATAGATCACATCTACTGCTCTGCCATCATCATCAATCTTCTTTGTTACTTCTTCAAGAAACTCAATCAAGTTTGTGAGACATGATTTCCCATACACAAAGCCATGTTGACTATCACAAATCAGTTCATGCCTTTCCAAATACATGTACATCCTGTCCCTCAGGATTCCCTCCAACAATTTGCCCACCACCGAGGTCAGGCTCACCGGTCTATAGTTCCCTGGCTTGTCTTTACCGCCCTTCTTAAACAGTGATACCACGTTTGCCAACCTCCAGTCTTCTGGTACCTCACCTGTGACTATCGATGATACAAATGTCTCAACAAGAGGCCCAGCAATCACTTCTCTAGCTTCCTTGGGTACTTGTTCTTGGGTACACCTGATCAGGTCCTGGGGATTTATCCACCTTTAACCATTTCAAGACACCCAGCACTTTCTCCTCTATAATCTGGACCAGTTTTTCCTTCTAGATTTGTTTGTACTTCCTTTGTGTTGTTGATCGCATGCTCCCATTGAAATCAGAAGTTCTTGGATTTAAACCCCACTTCAGGGCTTAGACACTGCAGTGCTAACCTGATTTATCAGAAGAATCCATACAATAGGTGAGACATTAAATTTAGTCCCTGTTTTTTGCTCAATGGAATATGAAAGACACTTTAGAACTATACAAAGAAATGTGAAACAAATTCCTCCAGTCTTGATCAACAACATTGTTTATTCACTCACTTGTTTGTGAAACACAAACCAGTTGTTACAACTATTTACATCGGTGCTACCCAAACATTTTCCCCCATGCTGAACTCATTTTAAAGTTTGAAAACTCTCAAGAACAGAGTGAGTAGGGAAAAGGGGTTTATGGAAATAATAGTATGGGAAACGACAGAGAAGGTAAGAGGCCAAGAAAGGGCTGGTTGAGAGTTCTACTGCAGCATTGCTGTTCACAACACCCAAGATTTCAGCTCCTGAACCCCAATTTAGGAAGTCCTGGCCTACCCAGAAGTATCTGACTTAAACAGAAAGATTGTAAAAGTATTGAAGATGGTTCAGGAAGTTACCAAGAAACCCTGTGAATGCAGATTTATTCCTTTCTTGACTCTTCGGAATAGACAGCCAAAACTATGGCACAATACTGGCTGGTATTTGTTGTCAAGTTTGAAAGAAAAGATTGGAAACCTGAAAACTTGCAATTTGCGCAATCATTCAGTGACGTTACACCTTTATAACAAATACTGTCAACCTGACTGGTTTGAAACAAAAGATTGACAATTTATTGCTCAGAATTTGATATATGACAGCAAGTAAAATACAGTGATGTGCAAAGTTGGGGGGGTTAATTGATATTTTAAATATAGTATCACTGCTTAAAATCAGCATGAGCCATGATCATGGTTGGGAGGAAGTGCTGCCATTTGAAGTCTCACAGCATGTAAAGTATAGAGTGAAGTAAGTTGATAAGAACACTATTAATTTCTTCAGGCCTGCGATATTTAAGTGGCAACTCTCCCTGCTGATCTCATTGGATTACCATCAATCACCAGGCCATAGGTTTATTAACTAACCATCATCTTCAAAGACTAAAACACAATTTGCAGCTCTTTCCAAAGCTACCATGCACATACAGATTTATTCAGATAACCACTGTGCTCCTGTGAAATCAGGTGCCAAAGTTCTCTAAAGATAACAGCGGAAGGTCATGTCTACTAGACAAAGTTTAAAGCTGTGACACCAGTTTGCAAGGTAAGAAAGCAGCAAAAATGAGGGATGGAAGGGAAAACAGAAAAACAAGAGTTAAAATAATGCAAGGGAACAAAATTGGAGAAAAGATTTTCCTAAAATTGTTGAGTGCAGAAACGAAAAAGAAATGACAAAAGTAAAATCTGAACTGAAAATAATGTCAAAAGAAAAGTAAAACAACAGTAATGCAGGAAGAATAAAAAAAAGTAAAGATTCCTCCCTACATTTTAGCAATGCACTTAAGTCTATTTAAATCCAAGTTTTTATTTATACTAATTTTAATATGAGAAATTATCATTCTAAAAAGCAAAAATTTTAAAGGTACAGCAGTATATGAGGAGACATTAGTGAGCAAAGAAGGGAGATAGACAGGAATCAAAAGTGTTTCTTCATCCCTGCTCCACCTAGCCTAGTGTTAATAAATGCCCTGATAATAGCAATTTGTTTTTTATTTCTATGAAGACACCATTTACCCATTAGCAAATTTGAGACCAGAAACTGAGTGCTTCTGAAAGAGATTAGCACAGTAATTTAAGCTCTTCTTCCACTTCACTGTCAAATTCTTTCTTTTTGATAACTCAAAAACAAAAATCAATCATAATCAAATCAACTCAAGTTGAATATATTTAAAAAACATTCTTAACAGTTACCTCCCTCAGGTATTCATTAGTAAAGACAAAAGAAAACTATACCCATTCAAAGGGAATGTCAAGGCAAAGATAAAACTTTGTTTTTATTATTCAACTATATCTGAGAATTGCAGATGACTTCGTAGCCATTCCTACCTCTCTCTGGGAAAGAGATCATCTGATTATGGGATTTAAATGGTGTAAGTACATCTCATCCACACAAGAGATGTGCCAGGATATCAGAATCAGAAAATCAGAAGACAGAGTCATTGGACATTATAAAAGCACGATCTGGAAACAGCTACTGAACACTTGAATGAGGAGCAGGAATAGGTCATTTGGACCCATCAGGCCTGCTCTGCAAATCAATAAGATCACGGGTGACCTGACTGGGGCCTTAACTTCACATTCTCATCTTCCCGATAACCTTGATCACCTTATTAGTCCCACTATTAATGAAATAAGGTGACAAAACAAAGATATATAACATTGCATTTCTACATAAAATAACCATCACTGTCAGGTTACAACTGCTGGCTCAGATGTCCCACAGTATCAGATAGGGAAGATCCTGCCTGACACAATCTCAGATTTGTTTGAAGAAGTTACAACTCAATTGGCATATCCCGTAAAACTTTCAAAAGACAGCTGAAAGTCTTTTTTTTAAATGCTATTTAATCTCCAATTTATCCAGGAAAACTTGGGACATGGACACTGAACTGGCTGAAGACACTGGCTACAGGTGTAACACCAGGTGAATTTTAAGACAGCGAATAACATGCCTTCACTTTTCCTTCTGTTCTCTCTCACTCAGATCTCTGTACACCTCTAATTCTGACTTTTACACATTCTCAATTTTAATTGCTCAACAATTTCCGACTATGCCTTCATTTGCCAGCATTTTGAATTGCCTCTATTACAAAGATGTTCTAACTGGTTGATGGCTTACCCTCTACGAGAAAGTGAGGACTGCAGATGCTGGAGATCAGAGCTGAAAATGTGTTGCTGGAAAAGCGCAGCATCCAAGGAGCAGGAGAATCGACGTTTCGGGCATGAGCCCTTCTTCAGGAATCTGATTCCTGAAGAAGGGCTCATGCCCGAAACGTCGATTCTCCTGCTCCTTGGATGTTGCCTGACCTGCTGCGCTTTTCCAGCAACACATTTTCAGCTTACCCTCCATACCCCGAAATCAAAAATTGAAAAATATGCACCTTTCGCTTAAATTCTCAGCAATCTAAACAGACTCCCCTGCACACTGTCCCCCTCTTTCACCACCTACCTTTGTACTTCAGTCTCTCTTAGGTCCTCACAGATGTTCCGCAGCCCAATATTAATCGCTCTCTCACATAACATATTTAAAATGCTTGCTGAGCACCGCATGAACAGTGGTATTTTGAAGCTCCCCTGCTTGGTCAGGGACAGAGCTGGAAAATTCTCCAAAAGAGATCTGGAAGTTTTGGTCAAGGAGGTAGTGCAAATGAGAGTTGTCTCCTGATGGACCAGCAGAGCAGGTTGCACCACTCGACCTTGGCAGGTTGGACAGAGTTCATCACCCACATCAATGCAGTCTCCACCGTCAGAGGAGTAAGGAGGTCACTGATCTTTATCCAATCCACCAGGATAAGTGCCACATTCATTCACACTCACCCACCAACCATTAACTCATGCTTTGCCACTCTCACTATTGCATGCAACATCGCTCCTCGCTCACTCTCATTTCCTTTCCCATTCTTCCAGACCACTAACCCAGCATGGTTTCTGTTCAGCTTGCTCACTCCCTGGGAGCACACCCTTTTGTCAATCTGCACCAACATTAACAGCTGTGCCATCCACTTCATATAATTCAATCCCTCCCTTTCTTTCATTCCAGAAAACAGCCTACAGAAAGTCTTTAAGGGCCTGGATGTGTGGAGGGTTGCACAACTCAGTGTTCAGTGCTTACAAGGCAAGAATCCTGACTCTCACAGGAGAAAACCAGAACTACTCCTATGGAAATCATGTATCATGCAATGTAAAGGTGCTGCTCCTTTAACATGTTTATTCTGTCCTTGGTTTTATTCCCCACAAGGGGTCATAAAAGGCAGAGATTCTGACACATCTGGAAGTATTCATTTGAGAAGGCTTTTAAGTCTTTCTTTTAAAACACTATGGAAGATATAGACTGTAGGGAAATAGATGGTGGCATCTTGCAAAATGCCCAGATTACAGACGAGGAATTGCTGGATGCCTTGAAACGGTTAAAGGTGGATACATCCCCAGGATCTGATCAGGTGTACCCAAGAACTATGTGGGAAGCCAGAGAAGTGACTGCTGGGCCTCTTGTTGAGGCATTTGTATCATCGATAGTCACAGGTGAGGTACCAGAAGACTGGAGGTTGCAAACGTGGTGCCAATGTTTAAGAAAGGCAGTAAAGACAAGCCAGGGAACTATAGACCCTGACCTCGGTAGCGGGCAAGTTGTTGGGAGGGAATCCTGAGGGACAGGATGTACATTTATTTAGAAAGGTAAGGACTGATTAGGGACAATCAACATGGCTTTGTGCATGGGAAATCATGTCTCACAAACTTGATTGAGTTTTTTGAAGAAGTAACAAAGAAGATTGATGAGGGCAGAGCAGTAGATGTGATCTATATGGACTTCAGTAAGGCGTTCGACAAGGTTCCCCATGGGAGACTAATTAGCAAGGTTAGATCTCATGGAATACAGGGAAAACTAGCCATTTGGATACAGAACTGGCTCAAAGGTAGAAGACATAGGGTGGCGATGGAAGGTTGTTTTTCAGACTGGAGGCTGTGACCAGTGGAGTCCCACAAGGATCGGTGCTGGGTCCTCTACTTTTTGTCATTTACATAAATAATTTGGATGTGAGCTTAAGAGATATAGCTAGTAAGTTTGCAGATGACACCAAAATTGGAGGTGTAGTGGACAGCGAAGAGGGTCACCTCAGATTACAACAGGATCTGGACTAGATGGACCAATGGGCTGAGAGGTGGCAGATGGAGCTTAATTCAGATAATGTGAGGTGTTGCATTTTGGGAAAGCAAATCTTATACACTTAATGGTAAGGTTCTAGGGCGTGTTGCTGAACAAAGAGACCTTGGAGTGCAGGTTCATAGCTCCTTGAAAATGGCATCGCAGGTAGATAGGATAGTGAAGCAGGCGTTTGGTATGCCTTTCTTTATTGGCCAGAGTATTGAGTACAGGAGTTGGGAGGTCATGTTGCGGCTGTACAGGACATTGGTTAGGCCACTGTTGGAATATTGCGTGCAATTCTGGTCTCCTTCCTATCGGAAAGATGTTGTGAAACTTGAAAGGGTTCAGAAAAGATTTACAAGGATGTTGGTACAATTGCAACATTTAAGTGGCATTTGGATGGGTATATGAATAGGAAGGGTTTGGAGGGATATGGGCCGGGTGCTGGCAGGTGGGACTAGATTGGATTGGGATATCTGCTCGGCATAGATGGGTTGGACCGAAGGGTCTGTTTCCATGCTGTACAGCTCTATGACTTTATGACTTGTACAATGAAGGGTCGTGGCTAGTTCTCCCACTTCAGGGTTTGATTTGGTTTTCGCAAACAAACAGTCTGTTTGAAGCTGCTGGTCAAGTTTTAGGTTGGGAGAAAGTTCCTGGAGTCAACAGAGATTTTCTGGCTGATTCTCTCTGACATCTCTCCTGTAAGAACATGGTGTTTGATTTTATTTTTTTTTGCCACGGGGGTGTTTATGGGGATGTTGCAAGTATTTGGAACAGCATAATTAAGTTATAATAGTCGAATGGGTTTTCAGATAGGTTGTTATTCTAAATTTGATTCTCTTTTGTTAGTGTTTCATTCAATTGTCTGAAAATAAATTCTCTTTTGTTTAAAACTGAGTGGTTTGACCAGCTGCATCACTCCTGGAGTATCCAACTCACGCCTGCTTACACAACTAGAAAAGTTAGGGTCTGGGCTACCTTCTTGAAATGTTTTGAAGGTATCTGGCCTGGTGCATAATAGCAATTCTATATGCTTTTTTATGGCTGTCACATGTAATAAATGCCATAACAACAATGCTTGAGTAACAAAATCACTAGGTCGTCAGCAAATTAAGAATGGAGGCACGTGTTTCCTGGAAATTATCCATTTGCACAGCAAACTAAAATCTTCTTCCATTTCATTATCTTTAACCTCTTCAGAATCTTAAACCTAAGCAGATTAGAATAGAATATCTTTTAGCAGAGTCCTCCTGTGCCCTTCAATATATCTTCAGCTGTTTTGCAGCCTAGAGACAGCGTCCTTATTAATAAATACAGAATTTACAAGGGAATATGATAAGAAAAACACAAAACTGAAACAAGGCTTAGAAGAAATTCAAATTAACTAGGGAATTGAAACTGCTGACCACGTCCACGATAGTCATCTGAGAAAACGTTTTCAAGAGAAAAATGAGATTTAATAAAAAATAAAGAACAAAAGATGCTGGAAGTCTGAAACAAAAACAGAAATTACTGGAGAAACTCAGATCTGGCAGCATCTGTGGAGGGAAATCAGAGTTAATGTGTGTTCTGAAGGAGCACTAAACCAGAAACATTAACTTTGCTTTCTCTCCACACAGAAATGAAATGTTTTTCTTAAAAAATTGAAGATTTTTGAAGACATTGAAGATACTGTTAATTCATTCTAAAATAATGTGATGAAAGTAATCATTTACATGTAAAGGTGAAACAAAATTGATCGGCGGCACAGTGGCTCAGTGGTTAGCACTGCTGCCTCACAGCACCAGGGACCTGGGTTCAATTCCAGCCTCAGGCAACTGTCTGTGTGGAGTCTGCACATTCTCCCAGTGTCTGCGTGGGTTTCCTCCAGGTGCTCCAGTTTCCTCCCATAGTCACAAAGATGTGCAGGTTAGGTGAATTGGTCATACTAAATTTCCCATAGAGTTAGGTGCATTAGTTAGGGGGAATGGGTCTGGGTGGGTTACTCTTCGGAGGGTCGGTATGGACTAGTTAGGCCAAAGGGCCTGTTTCCACACTGTAGGGAATCTAATCTAATCCTAAATCTACAAGGCATATCTTGTGTTCAGCTCTGGACACCTTACTTATAGAAGGATATTAAAGTCCTGGAGAGAGTGCAAAGGAGATGTACTAGAATGAGATCAGGAATCAGGGATTTTAGATACAAGGAAAGTTTAAAGAAATTGGCCTTACTCTTATTGAAACAGAGAATATTAAGAGTTGACATAAACAGAAATCGCTGGAAAATCTCAGCGAGTCTGGCATCTGTAGAGAGGAATCAAGAGTTAACATTTCAGGTTCTGAAGAAGGGTCCCTGGGTCTGAAACATTAACTCTGTTTTCTCTTCACAGATGCAGACAGACCTACTGAGATTTTCCAGCAATTTTTGTTTATGTCGCTCTCAATTTTCTCTGCTTCAGCATCCACAGCTTTTTTTTTAAGATTAAGAGGTGACTTTATTGAGGCATTTAAAACTATGAATACTTTTGACAGGGTAAAGAAAGATACTCTGTTTCAACTAGTTGGTATGTCAGAAATTAAAGGGTCACGTTTTCGAGACTGTCAACAAAGACAGCCAGGAGTGAGATGAGAAAAAAAACTTCTTTACTCAGCGTTGTTAGGATTTGGAAATGCACTACCTGGGACAGTGGTGAAGGCAGAATCCAAAGGTTTTAAAAGAGAGCTGGATATATATTTACAAGTGATAGAAGGCCACAGAGATAGGTTTGGAAAATAGGACTAGCTAGGTAGTTCTTTCAGGAACTGGTTCAAGACAGTGGGCCAAATGGCCTCCTCCTTCCTGAAAAATGTTATGATTCAATGGTGTCTTGATTATGGTCTACCTTAGGACAAAAAAAAAATCACCTAATTCTCATCTCCCCAGCAGTAATTATGCCTCAAATGTTTTGTTTGCTGCCAAGTACTTTTGGGTATTCTGAAGTGGTTCAAGATATTGAGGTATGACAGAAATGCAGGTTTCTTCTTTTGAATGCAACCTGCCACCAATTTGCACGTATCTAAAATAGCTCACAAATCTTCGTTTTCTGATTTTGGATGTATCAACCAATGGAGCAACAGTACAAAGAACAGCCACTTTCAAAGGAATAGCCCAAAGTCAAATCAGCCATGAATACAGTTACAATGAGGGTGGTGGTGCTTGCACTTTTAGAGATGAATTGCTGGGGATTTGACAGTTGATGGACATCACCTTGGAATATTGGATTTACGATTTCTGGAATGAAAACCCAAGTTAGTATCACATTAAAGACAGTGAGGTTCCTTCTCACTGTCAGGGTTAAGGATCTACTAGTACTCCAAGGAAATAGAGAGAGACTGAAAGTGGTGACTGATTCAGGATCTGCACAATTGAAAATGTTTGTTCCCAACACAATAAGGCACAAGGCTATATAGATAATGGTAGAGAAATATAGTGTATCAGTCTAACGACAATATATAAACATTGACACAAAGTTATTCAGCACCAAAAGGACTTAGCTCACTCAGAATAGGAAACCTAATTATGTCACAAATCCTTTTTAATACTTAAATTTATTAATTAATATACATTTAGTCCTCCACATTAATGGATTTATGGAACACTCAATTGGACTCAAAATTGAGAAGAAATGTGAAGATTTCCAGATTAACAATTTAAGATGTATAATTTTACTCTGATGTAATCAATAGATGAATCACAAAGTATTGAGACAAATTGGTGTGCATTATATGATGATGTCCATAATCATTCACACAAGTGTTGCACCATGGACAGCACAGTGGCTCAGTGGTTAGCATTGCTGTTTCACAGCACCATGGACCCAGGTTTGATCCCAGCCTCGGCAGACTGTGTGGATTTTGCACATCCTCCCTATGTCTTGTGTGGGTTTCCTCGGGGTGCTCCAGTTTCCTCCCACTATCCAAAGATGTGCAGGTTAGGTGAACCAGCCATGCTAAATTGTCCATAAGTGTTCAGGGAAATGCAGTTTAGGTGCATTAGTCAAGGGAAATGTAGAGTAACAGAGTAAGGGAATGGGTTAGGGTGTGAAGGGTTGGTGTGGACTTGTTGGACCAAATGGTCTGTTTCCACACTGTAGGGATTCTATGCTACAGCAGAAGGCTTGGGGTTAGGTAATAGTACCTTGCTCTCACCTTAGCCAGGTTCATTCCTCATGAACCAAAATGTAATTATATGCCCTTGTGGGATGCTGAATACTGCCAGCTCACAAACACTGTTGATAATAGGTCAATTAAATATGTTAACCTTTGAAAGCAGATGCAAGCATAATTATTTCTTTTGTGAGATGTGAGCATCGCTGGCAATTCAAGCATTTGTTTTTCATCTCTTATTGTCCTTGAGAAGATGGTGGTGAGAAGGCTTTATGAAAAGGAACAGCACAGTGGCTCAGGGGTTAGCACTGCTGCTTCACAGCGCTAGGGACCCGGGTTCAATTCCAGCCTCATTCTGTATGGAGTTTCCCATTCTCCCTCCTTCTGCGTAGGGTTCTCCAGGTGCTCCAGTGTCCTTCCACAGTCCAAACCTATGCAGGTTAGGTGGATTGGCCATGCTAAATTGCTAAACCTCCACCCCCAAGGCTCCGAGCCTCATTTTTGATGAAGAGCTTTTGCCCGAAACGACAATTTTCCTGCTCCTCTGACGCTGCCTGCCCTGCTGTGCTTTACCAGCACCACAATCTCGACTCATACTAAATTGCCCCATAGTGTCCAGGGAAGTGCAGGCTAGATGAATTAACCATGGGAAACATAACTTTACTGAGATAGTGTGGATTGGGCTGAGGTGCTCTTAGAGGGTGCGAATGAACGGTTTCACTCTGTAGGGGTTCAATGACCTATGAAGCTACAGTCTATTTGGTATAGGTGCTGTTAGGTAGGGTATTCCTGGATTTGACCAAATGACATTGAAAAATGGAAACATTTCCAAAATGTTGAATTAATTTGCATAGCAAACAGTTCATGGAGGGGATGAACAGGCCAAGTAGTTAGACAAGATTGTTTTAATATTTCCTCACAGAACTTGGATTAAAACAAACCTTTAAAAGGAGCTGGTTATGAAAAGTCACCTTAATAAGATTTACACTGGCAGACACTGCATTCATAAAATAGCATGACATCCCCAAGTCTAATGGTCAGAGCTAAGCTGAGTGACATGAAATCTGGAGAATCTACAAACACAAAACAAATTGTGTGCAACACTGAACTAGTCTGATAACACAATAATATGCATAAACTATAAACACATCATATAGATGTTCTAATGACATTTGGTTGGCAATATCACCAGGACCAAATACAAGGAAACTCCTTAATTACAGTGGCACCTTCCATTGCTATTCTATTCCTAACTAACTTGGCCATTTACTCATTAAAAGAATCTTGTGTCCCTGTACATTACTACAGGTCTGTTTGTCCCACTAGCCAACACAGTAGCATTTAACTGAATACACAACTTCAATTTTGATGGTGATGCAAAAATTTTATAGCATGTCCAACTGAATCCTTTCATAATCTTGAAGCCCTCTACCAAATATGCAGACAATAAAGCATAGAAAGATTGTTGCGTTTATCACAATGTTCTACAGCTATAATTTAGCTTTCATAGCACTTATGGGCGCCAGTCAAAATTAAAGGAAACAAGTGGGTTAATAATCATGCAGGAATTGACAACTCAGTATATTATATAAACTCACAGCCAAGCAAATTATATACCTATGAAGTGCACGTGACCAAGTAGTTATTTGCCTGACTCATTCGTAACTAATGGCAGACTCAGTTAATGCAAGATTTGCTAATCTGCACTTACTTGTTCACTTATAAAGTACACTTGGTCAGCCACTTCTGATCATATAAGTTCCTGTTAAAGGATTAGTTGACTAGCCACTGATTTCAGTTTCAGATTGAAAATGAAATAATTTTACATTACACTTCCCTGCATCATACCTATTAATGCCCAAGGTTGATATTAATTGCCAAAAAAGAATATTCAAGCCCACAGCTCAAACATCCCTCAATAATAACAGAATTCCTTGGAAAACAGACTAAAAATGTACTAAGTGGAGTTAACAAAATAACCTTCAAAAGCAATTAAATCACTCATTATAAAATCAATTACAACAAACTAATTCACTTTGGCCAAATCAGCACTGGATTTTGTTTTAACAAAAAGGTAAATTATAGACTAACCTGCAAAAACTCAACTACAATGAACGAGTGGTCAATCTATGAAACTGTCTCCTCAGGGAAAGGTGGAATATGCTGGTGTTGAATCATTAAAATTGAATTTAAATTTATTTCAGGAAATAATATTTTGGGAAATGGTATGAGTAATTGATGAGTGAAGCAAGTTTGGGAGGCACGGGCTACTTTAGGCCAATGATTCTCAAGGTTCTCCATCATGCAGGGGTGGGGGCTTATCTCACTATGTCTGGATCTGTTGCACTGTTGCAAGCTCTTTGATAGAGACTGATCATTATGATTAGTCAATAATTCCATTAGTATTTGTATCATATAATTACTAGGATGATAGACTGTATACTAAATGGCTGTTTGTTTCCTTCTGGCTAACAATTTCTCAGATGCATTGTTACTGTAAGCTCTAGATGTTAATTGCAGCTATCTCCTCTCACCTCCCTTTTGTGACTGGCAGTGAAAGGTCCATGGGCGCTGGCAAGTCTCTGAACAACCTACATTCATTCCACAATCCCTCCATCCCATTAGTTTTTAAAACTGTGACTTCAATTTTAAAAGAATACCAATTTTGAAAATCTTAAACTGTCCTATTGAAGAGAAGGAACTACTTATGGATTTCTATTATATGCGTGCGAGAATGGAAATATTTTTCAGCCAAAGTATTTCCCCATTTGGTTCAAGAAAATGCTCACATTTAATTACGCTTGTTTTAAAACTCAATTTTTCTACTAATGTTGAAGTTGACCATCATCGCCAATGAAATAAGGTAGTGAAAATACTAGGAGGGGCAACAGCAAATACACCTACCAAAACCAAGCCCCACCAAAAGAAAAATGAGAAAATGCATACTAATGACTGGAAAGTGGGATATCACAGGCATCTGGAAACAGATTTGGAACAAAGTGAATGGCTGGTCAGTATGTTAATCAATGTAGAACTGCACTGAAGATCAGATCTTAACCTTGGTCTGGACTAAAATTAACTGATCTCAGCTAAGGAAGGAAAGTGCTACAGTCTGGCTCAATGTCCAGAGGAAACAAAAATAGGCTATGGTTTGTAGAACTATTCACAACTCCTATTGGCAAGTACATTTGTATGCACATCAAGAAAGGCCAGAAGAGATCTCAGCCATGATCCCTTCTCCAGACTATTATGCTGACAAATGGGCACACAAATTCAAGACCTTGATGTCAGATTATATGCCTCAAATACAGATCTAACAGAGTTCTACACCAGAAACATTGCTTTTTGATTAAAACCCTATATGCTGGAGATTGGCTTATGAAAAGCAGGTTCTTAGGAAAGGTACTGAATAGCATCTGCTATCCACAGAAACATATGAAATAAGTCAACACTAGGAGGAGAATGGAGGATAAATGAAACACGCTCCACTTAAAAGTTTGAATTAAGTGTTCAAAATCTATTCTTACAAGTGAAATGGAACATCTAATCCCAAGTGTGTGCTGTACATAGAGCTCTAACAAATTTAAAGCTTACATATTATGAATCTATATTAGGCAATAGTTTAAAATGGAATAGATTACATCCGTTATATTGTTACAGTTAGGGGAATGCTCACTTATTAGAATTATTCATAGTTCTTTAAAACAAACAGAAAGTCCCCCATATTCATCTCTGGCCTGGGAAGTTATATGGTATCAGCCAATGTGATGATCACCACTGCGAAAAAGATTTACATTGAACTTGAAATGTTAGATCTATTTCTTGTTCCATAGCTGCTATCAGACTTGCTTTTTTTATTCTAGATGATTGCCTTTGATTTGCCCTTGTGTCTATCAAATGAAGGATAGGAATGGGGGAGAAAGTAGCCACAGTATCCCTCTCATTACTACCAATAATTTTTCTCTGGTATATGGACATGAAGTTTAAATTGTACTCAGCTGTGAAAGCCTCCACAGTCAAACTGCCTGCCAATGCTCACTGTAAATCTTAGCCATGAAGAATGGCTAGCTGGGAAGGTAAATTCAGTGGAATTGAACCACTGAAATGAACAGCTTCAGATTAAAGTGCAATGACTCACATTATAAAATATACTGCATTTATTCAGCATCTAAATCTCACAAATGAGCAAGCATGCATGTAGCAGAGGTACCTACAGGACTGTACCTGAGAAACAAATCTACGCCTTGAAGAGGGAAGACAGAAGATAAAAAGCACTCAAAAGACACAACGATAATGTGATAAAAGCAATGCTTAAATATTCAAAAATACAACCGTCACTCCCTAAAACAGCGCACCTACTCTTAAATAACATCTTCTGGACATACTTTAAGTTAACTTCAGATGTTGAAGCAAAGCTAATAGCAATAGATAAAACAAATTTTTCTACCACAACAGAAATACTAAAAACATACAATAACACAAAACCATCTAGCTTCTCTGACAAGCACAATCCATTAAGTAAAATCACATTGATGTCAAGTAATATTACTTTTGCAAAATTGTTTCTGTGATTATGCCTAAGGCCTTAGTTTATAATTAAATAAGAAGTGATTTGCAGACCAGTTTATTGTTTTTATTGCTGATCAATTGGTTTTTAAATCTGAAGATAAGCTAAGAATGGTTCAAAGAGAAAAAAGTTGTTTTAAAAAATCTGATATATTTCCTTACCGAGTCTGAATCATTTTCATCGTCGTAAAGGTCAAGGTCTTCTGCCTTCATGTTTGATTCCAGATCAATTTCATCCTCCTCGCATCCAACAAAGAATGTAGGAGTCAAGTGATCCCCCTCAAAAGAGGTGGGGGTTGTCATGACAACCTAGTTGACCTTTCATCACGGATATTAGTCATCGTTTAAAAACAGGCAGCGAGAGACAGCTATCTAAACTTCCCATAGTACTAATTCCAGCCTCGGTATCATTGCTATTAACAATCTTGCTGACTTTATGATTTGCCCTCAAGGGCACAGTCCAGATCTTTAGAATAAGTTGTAATCTTAGCACAACAAATTCAGGCTTGCACGGGTGCAGTCAAACCAGCAATTTCCTTATGTCAAAGAAAATTTTCTTCCTCCCACCTCTTCAGAACACCTCCTTGTGCCCGGTTTAACCATCTGTAGTGAAAAAGAAAATAGAAACTTAAGTTGACTCCGGAACAACAGTCATTGATAAACTGATTTAAGAATCGCTAGAAATTTTAACTTTGTCCTCTCCCTCTGATCAGTTCCATTAAGATTTGAGGAACCTTTACTCAAGAACAGACCAGTGAACCAACATGACAATCTGTAAAAAAGTGAAATTTTAAAAGATCTTCTTTTCTGATCATTTCAATTTCTTTGTATTATATTTGAGAGTGGGGATAAAACAATCACAGTACATTGTTTGATTTTCTTCACTTCTCTCAGCTGGATGACCCAGAAGCAACAGACTTCAGCACTGTGCAGAAATCAAACACAAGACCATTTCTTATATGACCGAGTGTTACTAATGGGAAGTGCATCCAAAGATCAACTTATCAGAGAGTCTCAGACTACTTGTAATCACCACTGGAAGGTGTATAAGAGGGGAGGGGGGGAAAAGGGCTTTGCAATTTCCCATCACCACCTTCCTGTCCCATGCCCATCACAGCCAGGATGATACATTCTGTAACTCAGCACAAACATGAAGATTCACAGGCACAAATCCATACCCCAAAATCGGAATTCCACTGGTGAAGTTGCCACAATTAGTCGGTAAAATGTAACAATGAAGGAGATTTTTGTGATGTCTCCTTGGATTGTAATACCTCAACACAAACCTCACACAAAGAGGACTGATGAGGTCAGAGTGGTAGACGTGATCTATTTGGACTTCAGTAAGGCGCTCGACAAGGTTCCCCATGGGAGAATGGTCAGAACATAGAACGTTACAGCGCAGTACAGGCCCTTTGGCCCTGGATGTTGCACTGACCTGTGAAAATAATCTGATGTCCATCTAACCTACACCGTTCCATCTCCAACAAAAACAGCCTCAGTGCCCTCAGCCTTTCCTCATAAAACCTCCCTTATGTACCAGGCAACATCCTAGTAAATCTCATCTGAACCTTCTCTCAAGTTTCCACATCCTTCCTATAATGCGGTGACCAGACCTATACGCAATACTCCAGTTGAAGCCTTATCAGTGCTGAAAATGTGTTGCTGGAAAAGCGCAGCAGGTCAGGCAGCATCCAAGGAGCAGGAGAATCGACGTTTCGGGCATGAGTCCTTCTTCAGGAATTTTTCATTCCTGAAGAAGGGCTTACGCCCGAAACGTCGATTCTCCTGCTCCTTGGATGAGGCCTGACCTGCTGAGCTTTTCTAGAAACACATTTTCAGCTCTGATCTCCAACATCTGCAGTCCTCACTTTCTCCTAGCAGCCTTACCAGTGTCTTGTACAGCTGAAGCATGACCTCGTGGCTCCAAAACTCAATCCCCCTACCAATAAATGCCAAAGTGATAGCTAGGTTAGACCTCATGGAATACAGGGAGAACTAGCCATTTGGATACAGAACTGACACAAAGGTAGAAGACAGAGAGTGGTGGTGGAGGGTTGTTTTTCAGACTGGAGGCTTGGTGCTGGGTCCACTACTTTTCGTCATTTATATAAATGATTTGGATATGAACATTGGAGGTATAGTTAATGGGTTTGCAGGTGACACCAAAATTGGAGGCATGGTGGATCACAAAGAAGATTACCTCAGATTACAATGGGATCTTGATCAGATAGGCCAATGGCTGAAGAGTGGCAGATAGAGTTTAATTTAGATAAATGCAATGTGCTGCAGTTTGGGAAAGCAAATCTTAGCAAGACTTATAAATTTAATGGTAAAGTCCTAGGGAGTGTTGCTCAACAAAGAGACCTTGGAGTGCAGGTTCATAGCTCCTTGAAAGAAGAGTCGCAGGTTAGATATTGAAGGCAGTATTTGGTTCGCTTTCTTTTATTGGTCAGAGCATAGAGTATAGCAGTTGGGAGGTCATGTTGCAGCTATACAGGACATTGGTTAGGCCAATGTCTTTTGGAATATTGTGCACAATTCTGGTCTTCTTCCCATCGGAAGGATGTTGTGAAACCTGAAAGGGTTCAGAAAAGATTTACAAGGATGTTGCCAGGGTTAAAGGATTTGAGCTATAGGGAGAGGTTGAATAGGCTGGGGCTTTTTTTCTGGAGCAAAGGCTGAGGGGGGCCCTTTACAGAGTTTTATAAAATCATGAGGGGCATGGATAGGATAAATAGACAAAGCCTTTATCATAGGGTAGGGAGCCCAGAACTAGAGGACATAGGTTTAGGGTGAGAGGGGAAAGATATAAAAGAGACCTACGGGGCAACTGTTTTATGCAGAAGGTGGTGCAAGAGAATTTCAGACTTAGCAACATTCCTGTCAGTTCTTTCTGAATGAATCAGCATTTAATACTGAAGTTCTGTGACTATTATAATCAAACCCATTGTGCAAATGTAGTTGGGTTTGCACAACGTAATAACTGATTATCATTTCACCCTGACCAAAACGTCGATTTCGCTGCTCCTTGGATGCTGCCTGAACTGCTGTACTCTTCCAGCACCACTAATCCAGAATCTGGTTTCCAGCATCTGCAGTCATTGTTTTTACCTCATTCCCCTCAAAAACCCATTCCTATTAACAACATTTTTATAACAGAATGCTATCAGGCTGTCTGATCACAATCCACTCCACATCCTCAAGTATTTAATTGAGTGAGACAACAGAATAAAGTATTGTATGGCTGAAGCACTAAACATCACTAAAAAGAAAACCTGATAACTTCACTGTCACTTTGGGATATGTGGAAATTTACTGCATGTTAATTTACTGCTACATTTCCAACTACTGCACTGCACCAAAAGTACTTTATGAACTGTAAAGTACTTTGGGTTGTGAGACTCCATAAAAGCAGGACTTTTCTACAGCTATTTCTTGTGAAGCATAAAGTTATACAAAATTCAGCAAAACAGCGATTTTGATATAAAACTTGAAACACCATACACAAAACTTTAAATTGTTTTTTTCACTGGTTAAAATTACACAGGATCCAGAAAAGAGAAATGCCAATACAGCTCCGCTGCCATTAAAAACTTGCTGCTATCAGAGTTTCCGCTCTGTGAATTAATGCAATCAAATGGCAGGTGCTTATTAGTAAAATATTGCAGTGCTTAGACTAGTCAGTTACATCTGTAATTGTGAGCCATGCTAATTAGAAACTTAAGCAATAGGCCAAGAAAATTTCAGACTTAGCAACATTCTTGCAAGTCCTTTCTGAATGAATCAGCATTTAATATCAACATTCTGTGACTGTTATAATCAAACCCATCATGCCACTGTAGTTGGGCTTGCATAACTTAATAACTGATTATGATAAATCACACCCTGAGTCTTTGCTACAGCACCTAATAAAAGGATAGTGATGCTCCTTCTAATTAAAAGGCTCCAGGTTGTCCCAGTCTACAAAACAATCCATATGTTTTTTTCTCTTTGCTGCCTTGTGGTTGTAGGATTCTACAGCTAATGGTCATCATACCGAATTGCTCCAAAGCTGCAATTATTTCCATGTAAACTTGGACAACAAGCATTAGCTAGATACACAGAGTCACTGGCAATTCCACTCTTGTAACACTTACCACCCACCTACATACACTTGCATGGGATAGAGATAGTTGGAGGTTACAGGATGGAGGAAAAAAATAAAAGAGCTGCTACATAATGCTTTAGAATCAAAACGCTGACTTCTTTAGACCTTAACATTGAGGCAATGAGGATAAAGCCACTTTGACCAAGATGAGCTAATTTAGCAAAGTCAAGGAATGGTCCTTCCTGGTATTCACACTGTCCTCATTGGCAACCAGATGGAAGTAACAGCACTTATACAAACTCAATGTTTGGAATATCTACAATTTAAATGCTCAGTCATCTGTCTGTCTATTTCTTCCAACAAATGTCTTGGGCCTGTCCTTAATTCTTCTCTCAGCTTCAATTAATTAATCTATTAAAATGTATGATGTGGAGGTGCCAGAATTGGACTGGGATGGACAAAGTTGAAAAATCACAACACCAGGTTATAGTCCAACACATTTATTTAGAAGTTTTTGGAAATACAAGCTTTCGGAGCACAGCTCTGGAGGAGCGCTTCAAAAGCTTGTACTTCCAAACAAACCTGTTGCACTATAACCTGGTGTTGTGTGATTTTTTAAAAACTTTATTAAAAAGTAATGAGTGAAAAGAAACAAATCAGATTCATTTTACATTGCTACCTAATCAGTAATGTAACCAAATTCTGATCTTGCGTCAGCTAATCCATTGCTGAAACCCTTGTAATGTTAAAAGATTAAGTGGGACTCTCTGGACATTAATGTAATGTTGAAGTGTTAAAGTGCACTGTCTTTGGGTGGGACAAAAGCCATGGAAGAATGCAGATGACAATTCATTGTAATTTACACTTAATTTTGACATTACTCCCCTGCTATTATCAAGTTTATCTATCAATTCAATCTCTTCCATTCAAAAATGCTTTCTGCCCAGCAGTATGTCATACCTGCATTGTCTTGGGGAAAACACTGAATCAGGAAACCACCTGCATAACGATTCCCCAGGATTAGGGTATTAGCATTTACATTATTTCCGACAATTATCTCATCCTGCTGTTGTACCTAAGCTAACATGTGACTGAGCATAACTGGGAGTAGGGTGTGGTCGTGAGTGGTATGTGACTGTGGGGGAGTTGCCAGAGTATCTGTAGGCATTGCAACTGACCTGTATAAAGAGAATGATGTTTTCTTAATTGAGTCCCTCGCTCTGACAATCTTGCATGCCTGCAAGGGGGGGGGTGTCAGAGGAGGGTCACTTAGCCTGTACAAGCTTTAATAAAACTTTAACCGTTTCCTTTGTTCAGAGACAGCTTTTTGCCATGACACTGTAAGCTCTGCGAGGTGTGTGTTAAAGGTTCCTCCAGATAGCCTGTACTTTATTGTGTTTAATACATTTGGTTGCTTGTTCACAAACATTGGTGTGTAGTGTCTGCATCAAGTGTATAAGAACCTCAGGAAAAAAGAACCTAACACCCTTATCTGTGCCTTTTTCACCTCTAGATTATTCCAAGGTGAAAGAACAAAATACTGCAGATGTTGGAAATCTGAAACAAAAAGAGAGAAATTGCTGTAAAAACTCAGCAGGTCTGACAATATCTGAGAGTGTTATAATTTCAGGTCTGTGATCTTTTGACAGAATGTTTCAAACTGCAGACCAAAGTTCTGTTTTTTTTCCACCTTCCAAAAACTTTAGGATGCTCATGTCCTAACCCACCTGTTTCCTTGTTTAACTATATTGGCTCCTAGTCCAGACTAACGTTTAAAATTCTCATCCTGCTTTTCAACTTCATGGTATTGCTCCTCCCCATCTCCACAGTCTCCTCCATCAGTACAACCCATTAAGATCAGTATGATCTTTCCATTCTAGTGTTATGTACAATCCTTATTTTAGTTTCTCCATCACTGTCACTGTGCCTTCAGCTCCTCGTCCCAAGGCTCTGAAATTCCATCTCTACCTCTCTTTCATTCCATTTTTAAAGATGCTCCTTAAAACTCTTTCTTCTACCAAGCTTTGATCACCAGTCCTAATATCTCTGTATACGGGGAGAAAGTGAGGATTGCAGATGCTGGAGATCAGAGCTGAAAATGTGCTGCTGGAAAAGCGCAGCAGGTCAGGCAGCATCCAAGGAACAGGAGAATCGACGTTTCGGGCATAAGCCCTTCTTCAGGATATGGCCCCAGATCAAATTTTGCTTGATAACTCTCTGGTGAAGGACTGAGCAAAGCATTCCAATATCAAAAGTACCACATAAATGCAAGTTGGTGTTGACATAAGAAGAGGGGAACACCACCCCTGCTCATGACTCCACCCTCATTCCCCCACCACCACCACCTACTCCAGTTACCGGTTCCACCCCCACTCCCAGCTCCACACCCACACCAGATCCCAGCTCCCAGCCCTGCTGAGTTTTCACCATCCCGCCAGACCTTCCCCTCACTGAGGACAAATGATCAGTCCTCAACAAAGGACTCACCTTCATCCCCCTCCGTCCACGCATCAATGAATTTAATACACGCTGTGACGTCAAACACTGCCTCCGTGCTTACTTTCACAATCAGGACTCCCGCCCACCTTCCGAGGAACCCTTCGCCCACCTCCAATACACTGCATCCATCTGGACACCCCATGCTGGCCTATTACCTGCCTTCGACTTCTTCATTTCCAACTGCCGTTGGGACATTAACTGCCTCAACCTGTCTACTCCCCTCCCCCACTCCAACCTCTCACCCTCACAACTCGCAGCCCTCCAATCCCTCTGCTCCAATCCCGACCTCACCATCGAGCCTGCAGATAAAAGGGCCGCAGTGGTAGTCTGGCGCACTGACCGCTACACTGCTGAAGCCAAACGCCAACTCGAGGACACCTCTTCCTACCGCCCCCTCGACAATGACCCCACCCCCCCATCACCAAACCATCATCTCCCAGACCATACAGAACCTCATCACCTCAGGAGATCTCCCACCCATAGCTTCCAACCTCAGTCCAGGAACCCCGCACTGCCCGGTTCTCCCTCCTTCAAAAGATCCACAATCGTGACCACCATGGCCGACCCAGTGTCTCAGCATGCTCCTGCCCCACTGAACTCATTTCTACCTACCTCGACACTGTCCTATCCCCTCTAGTCCAGGAACTCCCCA
>NC_057749.1:16103830-16136999 GCF_004010195.1 Chiloscyllium plagiosum
CCCTTCAGGCTCTCTGCCTGTATTCCTGATGAAGGGCTTTTGCCCGAAACGTCGATTTTACTTCTCCTCGGATGCTGCCTGAACTGCTGTGCTCTTCCAGCACCACTAATCCAGATTAAGAAGAAACAAGCGGATACTTTTGTCCTAGACACACGGATACTCAGATTACATGTACTCCACAACTGTCAAACTTTCAGAGATCAGATCACTCAGAAAATCACAACACCAGAACCTGACGCCTTCTAACAATACGGCTGAATCACATTAATGATTTCAGCAACCCTGGATGAAGGGATTGGGGGTATTCTGGCGAAGTTCGCCGATGATACCAAGTTAGGCAGACAGGCAGGTACTTCTGAGGCAGGTATTTGGTGGGGAGGCTGCAGAAAGATTTAGACAGTTTACGAGAGTGGTCCAGGAAATGGCCGATGAAATTCAACGTGAGCAAATGAACTTTGGAAAAAAGAATACAGGCGTGGACTATTTTCTAAACGGTGAGAAAATTCATAAAGCCAAAGTACAAAGGGATCTGGGAGTGCTAGTCCAGGATTCTCTATAGGTTGAGTCTCTGGTTAAGAAAGTAAATGTAATGTTGTCATTTATCTCAAGAGGGTTGGAATATAAAAGCAGTCTTGTGCTACTGAGACTTTATAAAGCTCTAGTTAGGCCCCATTTAGAATTCTGTGTCCAATTTTGGGCCCTGCACCTCAGGAAGGACATACTGACACTGCAGTGTGCCCAGCGGAGATTCACACGGATAATCCCTGGAATGGTAGGCCTAACATATGATGAACGGTTGAGGATCCTGGGATTGTATTCATTAAGAGTTTAGAAGGTGGATGGGAGATCTAATAGAAACTTACAAGATAATACATGACTTAGAAAGGGTGGACACTGGGAACTTGTTTCTGTTAGGCAGGGAGATTGGAACGCATGGGCACAGCCTTAGAACTAGATGGAGTCAATTTAGAACAGAAATGAGGAGACATTTCTTCAGCCAGAGAATGGTGGGCCTGTGGAATTCATTGCCACAGAGCGCAGTGGAGGCCGGGATTTTAAATGTCTTCAAGGCAGAGATTGATAAATTCTTGATCTCACAAGGAATTAAGGGCTATAGGGAGAGTTAGTGGAATTGAAATGCCCATTAGCCATGATTGTATGGCGGAGTGGACTTGATGGGCCTTACTTCCACTCCTATGTCTTATGATCTCAGGGGAATCAACTAACATATTTAGGTTTTGCTTTACCCCCTATCCCAGTTGTCAAAGAAGAAATTTTTCCAAAGTACAGAAAGGCACCATATATGCAGGCCATGACAACTATGTTTTCACTAGAATACAAATGTTAAATGGCCTAGAACCCTCCTAAATAGGATGGTCAGCACAATGTCGGGGGTGTATTTACACAAGGAACCATTAGGTGAGCTCAGTCAATTTTCTCCACTCCATATTCTGTATTTTACTAAAAATGTGTAAAGACTGTGTCTTTTTATTTTCCTGTATTTTTAGTTTTCTAATTTCAGCCCACAACTATGTTTTTAAAAACAAAGGCTTTCTCGAGGATTGCTGCAAGCTTTGGAAATAATCTGATGCTGAATGTGAGCTCCTTTTACTCAGCTGGGGCTGAAGTTGGTTGCAGGCAAACTGGTGTCAAAGGTTTGTGTACAGATGGAGCTTTAGTTGGTTCCAAGTGACTAATGGTTAGTGGACCAGAAACCAGCTAACAGCAGCAAAGGCCTTCTGCCTGCCAATAAATATGTGATGGCTTCTCAGGTAGTTGAATACCATGGGGCTATGAACAAGTTATGGAGAATCCATCAGATCTCCACCAGCTCAGGAGGTCTCATTTTCTGCAGTAAAAGGCACTTTAAGCCTGAAGAAAACCACTTTGTTCCTTCAGCAATTGCTGTATGTTGCAGTTGAGACCTTTTATAAAAGTGAGCCAGACATCCTGTGTCTGTTGCAAACCATGAGAGTCTCCAGAGAAGGAAGACCACAAAGCAGCATGCTGACCAACCCAAGAATTGTAAGAACCATATTAGCAACCCTGTGAACAAGAATCTAAAGTGTCCTTCCGGCCTTTCCCTCTGTCCATAACACCCATTTTTTTCTCCCGTGTGTATACAGGGGAGTTTCTATGCAGAATAGAGTTTAATTAGTAGAGTTATATGCCAGCTGTTCATAGTTGTTTATCTGTATCTACAGTCTAATTACCTGGAATAGTCTGAAATTTTTGACAAGTACAGAAATCTGCCTATGTTTTCTGTCAAGTTGGGTCCAACAGACAGGTAAATTGGCAAAATCTGTATACTTTCTAAAAATCTTTAACTTTTGTGATGACTGGGAATAGCTGGTGTTGATTCCTAGTGCACTCCCACCGAGGCAGGGCCCGAAAGGCAATCTAATTCTGTTCCATTATTCTGCACACAAGCTTGTACAGATAGGCTCAATCAATGTGACAAAATGCAGTGAAACTGAACTTTTAGAACTTTGCCATTAAAGTTTAATATAGTAGGTTTTGTGAGCTTAAATGAAAGAACCTACAAAATAGTTGTGATGTTAGCGTTGATATGTGTTGCAGAAATCTAAGTAACATCAAGGAGAGAAACAATGAGCGGATAGTAAAGAGATGCAAATACTGAGATGGATGTATGGACTAACAAGAACATCAAGAGAGTCAGGGAGGTTCATGAAGTACTGAAGAAGTAAGTAACCAAAAAACTGAAATGCTATGGTCATCTGTTAGAGTTAGAGAAGAAACGTAGTGAGGTAAATAATGGAGGTAGTACTGCCATGTAGAAGAGGAGGAAGGCCTAAGACCAGATGGAAGAGTGTGGTAGCAAGACAGTTAAGAATAGCAAGATTACATATGAGACTGACAGGATGAGGTGCAGAAGGATAATTCCCAAGTAAAATAGGAGAAGCTGAAATAGTGGGTTTAACAAGTTTAAGGAAGCGAAAGAAACTTCACTGACAAAATCTCCTCAAAAGATAATTTAGTTAGTGAATTATGATTAAAGGTTAACACAGTTTTACTCTATTTCGGCATCAATGCTATCATGATAAAGAGTGAGCTAGCAGTGATCCTTAGGTGACGCATGGCAGACATATACATTTAAACAAAGGACAGTGAGTTTTTCCTCTTTTATCTGTGTGGCTTTTTCTACTCAAACTCTTTCCTAGCACCTCCAAATTGTACAGCTCGTCAAATCCCTGTCTCAACTCTCTTATCTCTAAAACCCCAGGTCGGAGTTGTGTACTGCTTTGAATTTCACTGCTAGATGCCACTCAATTACAAAGTTCAAGTACACGGTGAAAAGGCGTCTCAGTGCATTGTGAACCATGATTGCTATATAGTTACTTATTTTTGTTTTCTCTTGATTAAACTACCACAGTACCAAAGGCAGTTTTCTCAACAAACCAAGTAGGACAACAAGTAGATTAAGCTGTCTGCCTTGTCAACAGATCAGCAGAAAATCTACTAGTGATTTTGAAATTGAAATCTAACACTCTTAATTACAGTCACAATCACAATACAAGTTTCACCTTGTTACATTCAAATTCTAGGGATATTTAACAACTTTCATTTTTCAATTAGCTAAAACTTTGGTTTCTGGTACTCACAGACATCCATGCTGGAACAGTTATGCCTAAGCACTTGTAACACAATACCATAAGCTGCAGATGACTATCCAGCTAAAGTATGACAGCTGTTCAACTTAATACTCTAACGGAACTTTTAACGCTTTATGTTCCATGTATTGCTCGATTGCTGAAGACCTCAGCCATTTTGGATGTTGTTTTTAATTGCGGCGAAGACGCACAATCTGCAATCATTCTAGAATGGGATAATTATTAATGTGGAAGTCTTTTTGCATGTAATTGTCACTTTTCAACAGCATCAGAAAAAGCTCAATCATCTATCCAGCTCATTACATCGGGTTGTGGTGACTTCAGCATCAAGTGTCAGCCTTGGTTCAGTTAGTAGCAGACTGGCAGCTAAGTCAGAAGGTCAAGTGAGTTAAAGTTCCACTCAAGATGCTGGAGATGAATCACAATGAATGCTACTGAACCATATTGAAGGGGCACTATGCTGTGCTGTTGGAGGTGCATTCTTTAAGATTAGTGTCCTATGTTAAATCAAGGCCCTGTCTGCCCTCAGCACACCACTGTTTTGAATCAAAGAGGAGTTCTTGCCCATTGCCTTTACCAATAGTTACACCTTATGTAATGTCACCAAGACAAACTGGTCGTCTGCTATTTGCGGGAGCTAGCCAATTAAAAATTAGCTGCCACGTTTTCTAAATTGCAACATTTCGAAAAGTACTGTATTGATTGTAAAATTGTATTGACAGACTGTGGGACATACTGAGGTGCTGAAAGGCATAGTGTGGGTAGAATCTTGTTCCCTGCTTACACACATTCGGTAGCAAAGTAAGGAGAAACGTAATCCTCCTTTCCCACCTCCATCCCAATGTCTGTGGTGGGAATGTCAGTGGATGGTCATCCTACTCCAACACCAACTGAAGCCCTTAAATGGGCAGCTAATGCCCACATAAACAGTTCATCCTGTCCCTGCTAGTATTAACCCAGAAGTGGGGAGGCTCACAAGATGGGGAGCTTAACAGGCAAACCTTATCAGTTTTGCATACAGCCTCTCATAGGAGGTCCCTCATTTGAAAGGCACTCAGGGCCTGATTGAGGAACCTGGGATGCAAGGGGTAGCTGAAGTCACTTTCCTGCCCTTACTATTAACTCCCCATTCCTCACCTGTGCCTATCTCTTGTCTAAGTCATTTTGTCCTAATTGTTGTACCAGCAGCTGCCATCACTTTCCCTGGCTGCCAGGACTGCCAGCACCCAGGTGTGGCCAACTGCTCTTGGCAGACAGGCCTTCCCCCTGGTGTCCTTGATCCCAGGAGAAGGTTGCCACCCTGAATACCCCAAGATGTTGTGGGACTCCCCTAAACGAGGCAGGTGGTGCCTCTCACCAGATCTGCCACAAACAGCAGAAATCCCCTTGCATCTGCAAGGTTCCAGTCTACAAGTGCAAACCTCTTTAAGAAACAAATACAATTATTCGGCTGATATTAAACATATCCTGATAGATACATACAGAATACTGAAAAAGGCAGAGTTTACCTATAACAAAGTTATACTTGACATTTACAAACACTTACTCAAAAACATTTTAAAGTGTGCCCTCCACTTAAAGGGATCTTCAAAGAACGTTGATTAAAAAGCAAAGAGTATCTACCCTAGGTTTCTGAGATCCTGATACTGTACTGGTTCTTAATGATTTTACACCCAAAGCCAATTAAAAACAAATACCAAAGTGCAACAGCCTCCAAAAGAATACTGGATTGCAAAAATCTAAAGAAACAGTGCAAAACTCTCGCAACTTATTCTCTAGACTCTGGATACATCATATCACATATTAACAACAGGAATATGGATTTAAATTCCTTCTAATGTATTCATACAAAACCAGCTGACGGAAAGTGTACAATTCCCTTGCTACTGGGTGTAGCTGGGAATATGCAAGGGTTGACTGACATTTCCACAGTCGCAGAGGTTAATATTTCTCTGGGTATCATAAGACATAGGAGTGGAAGTAAGGCCATTCAGCCCATCGAGTCAACTCCGCCATTTAATCATGGCTGATGGGCATTTCAACTCCATTTACCCGCATTCTCCCTGTAGCCCTTAATTCCTTGTGACATCAAGAATTTATCAATCTCTGCCTTGAAGACATTTAGCGTCATGGCCTCCACTGCACTCCGCGGCAATGAATTCCAGAAATGTCTCCGCATTTCTGTTCTGAATTGACCCCCTCTAATTCTAAGGCTGTGCCCACGGGTCCTAGTCTCCTCTCCTAATGGAAACAATTTCCTAGCATCCACCCTTTCCAAGGCATGTATTATCTTGTAAGTTTCTATTAGATCTCCCCTTAACCTTCTAAACGCCAATAAATACAATCCCAGGATCCTCAGCCGTTCCTCGTATGTTAGACCTACCATTTCAGGGATCATCCATGTGAATCTCCGCTAGACACGCTCCAGTGCCAGTATGTCCTTCCTGAGGTGTGGGGCCCAAAACTGGACACAGTACTCCAAGTGGGGCCTAACCAGAGCTTTATAAAGTCTCAGTAGCACATCGTTGCTTTTATATTCCAACTCTCGAGATAAATGACAACATTGCATTCGCCTTCTTAATCACGGATTCAACCTGCATGTTTACTTTTAGAGAATCCTCAACTAGCATTCCTAGATCCCTTTGTACTTGGCTTTATGAATTTTCTCACCGTTTAGAAAGTAGTCCATGCTTGTATTCTTTTTTCCAAAGTGCAAGACCTCGCATTTGCTCACATTGAATTCCATCAGCCATTTCCTGGACCACTCTCCCAAACTGTCTAGATCCTTCTGCAGCCTCCCCACCTCCTCAGTACTGCCTGCCTGCCCACCTAACTTCGTATCAACGGCAAACATCGATAGAATGCCCCCAGTCCCTTCATCCAGATCATTAATATATAACGTGAACAGCTGCATGTTGTGAATTGCTGCGTAGTTCACCAGTGCCACATTTGGCACTGTGGAAGCAGAGATTATTGCCATTGAGAATGATTGAGCAAATTGGGGACTCTCATTAGAAAGGCAATGACGAAGAGGTGACATGATCAAGATCTTTAAAAGGATGAAGGATTTGGAAAGAATGAATGTGAACCTAGATATTTCCAATTTTGCAAAAATCAAAAATTAGATAACATAAATTCAAGTTATTTACTAATAAGTCAACAGGAAAATGAGGAGGAGGAGAATCTGGAAATTATTCCCACTGGAAATGATTGAGGCAAAACATTTAGATACTTTCAAAAGGAAACTTAGCAAATTCATGAGTGATAAGGGAATAGGAACGATCGCCTGAACTTAATATCAGCACAGACTAGTTAAGCTGAATGATCAGTTTCTGTGCCATATATTCAATGCCTTTAACTTTCATATAGTGCATAACGTGAGCAGGGTCCATCTAACGCAAGCAGGAGGGAAACTAGAAAGGAATAATATGGGGAGCACTAACAGGTAAGGGAGTACATGTAGAATGGTAGGACCCGAGGAGGTACGGAGGATCAGAAGCCCCTCAAGATCAAAGACCTTGAAGGCAACAGGGAAGATAGATAAGGTGATAAAGAAGTCAGTTGAGATACTTGCCTTTATTAGTCAAGGCAATGAATACAAGAGCAAGGAAACTGTATACAACATGAATTAGGTCACAGCTGGAGCACTATATGCAGTTCTGGTCACTGCACAATAGGAAGGTTGTAATTGCACTAGAGTGTGTACATAAGGGTGCACCAGGATATTACCTGCGTTGGAACAATTCTGTTATGAAGACAGACTAGATAGGCTTGAGTTGTTTTACTTAGAGCAGAGAAGGCTGGCACCAAAGGGATCAGTTTGGGATGTACAATTTTCTGAGGGGTATAGACAGGATGGACAGGTGTTAACCTTTCCTCTTAGTTCAGGAATCGATAACTGGGTGCGCACAGTTTTAAGTTAAGGAGCAGGAGGTTTAGAAGGGATTTAAGGAAAATACTTTTCTTTCAAAGGATTGTGGGTATCTACACTGTCTAAAAGGATGGTAAAGACAGGAACCCTCAAAACATTTAAGAACAAAGATGAACAATTGAAATGCAAACGAATACAAGGCTATGAAAGAATACTAGGAAACGCGATGAGAAAAGATGGATTTTTGATGACCAATGCAGACATGATGGACCAAAAGAACTCTGCCCATGCTGTAAAAACTCTATGGTTGAGTTAGATGCAGTAGGGTCATAGGAGGAATGTGGAAATAGACTGCTTGGGCCAATTAACCAGTTTCTATGCTCTGAATAACATACAAACCATCTTTCACATAAACTTGGTGAGTGTTTACAATTTCTGAGGAACAAGGGATGAAAATATCAGAATATCGCATAACCTTAATATTCCTTTGACCTTGAATTGCGAAACTCCTTAGGAGACAGCCTTATTTCTTATCTAAATCACTGCATCTACATTAAGTGTGTTTGATGGAGACAGTATAGAAGGAGTTTGAAACTATTTATCTGTCCTTCCCATGCTTGATGGGAAAATATACAGATAATGTGATTCTTAAAGTATTTTACACTCTGGTAGTGTTTGATAGGTCAGTGTCAAGGAAGCATTATTTAGCAAATAATCCTACTGTACCTAACCTAAGAGCGTTTGATATGAAATGAAAGGGAACTTTATCTGTGTCTAACAGTTATTAATTAATTTGGAACACTTGTTGTTGACATGAGATACCCAAAGTGGAAACGACTTCAAATCATAGCACTAACACTCACTTGAATTAGCACAAAAATCATTTAGAATGAACATTTTGTCTTGACCTAAAATTAGATAGTAACATTTAACAATGTACTAGTAGATATTTAAAACATTAATATCCAGACTTTCCCACAACTGGGTTTGCCTGACGTTTGTCTGAATGAGTCAAATCCAACTGTATGGCACGTAAAGCTGAAATCCAGTCTGTGCTTTTGACTGAAAGTTAAGGTTACACACATTGCATCGATAACTCTGTATTCCTACAGCCATGAGTTGGGCAGGAGTTTAATGGAAAAAAAGCAGTCTGCTTTATATTCTGCTGTAGCAACTGTAAATTTAATTTTAAAAAATACACACGTCGAGATTGTAAAAACTGCAGTATACAGGTCAGGATGCTACTGATAAAATATACAGATTTTAAAATATCTGCATTAATAATTAAATAACCCTCACCCTCGCTGGCTAAATTTTTTTTATTTTAGAATTCACTGAGTTGAGAACTATTTTCACAGTATTATGGAACTGCACCAAGCATTAACAGGTTAACCTTCACCAAATTCATTTTAAACAGGTCATATCGTTCAATACATGAACTGCTTCAAGACAAAGTTAAAAGTCACACAACACCAGGTTATAGTCCAACAGGTTTAACCTCTCCACTTTAAGCCAGCAGTTAGTGGTGTTGATGGTAGTCATGGTTTGGAGATGCCGGTGCTGGACTGGGGTGTACAAAGTTAAAACCTGTGGACTATAACCTGGTGTTGCGTGACTTTTAACTTTGTACACCCCAGTCTAACATCGGCATCTCCAAATCATGCTTCAAGACAGATTATAGTGGTGTACATGGAGTCTTCATGACACAGAAGGACCTCCAGACCTCCTCCTCCCTGAGGAAGAACGATCAGTCCGCTAAGGCCTTACCTTCATCCCCCTCCCTCCACACATCAACAAATTCAATACGCATTGTGACGTCAAACACTTCTTCCGCTGCCTCCCACCCACCTTCCAAGGATCCCTTTGCCGGCCTCCAACACACTCCATCCACCTGGACACCCCATGCCAGTCTATTACCCACCCTCAACCTCTTTATTTCCAACTGCCGAGACATTAACTGCCTCAACCTGTCTCCCCCCTCCCCCACTCTAACATCTCACCCTCACAACATGCAGTCCTCCACTCCCTTTGCTCCAATCCCAACCACACCATCAAACCAGTGGACAAAGGGGGTGCAGTGGTGGTTGTGTAGTGCAGTGTAGTGGTGCACTGGCCTCTACACCGCTGACGCTAGGCACCAACTCGAAGACATCTCTCCTACCACTCCCTCGACCATGATCTCAACATCTCATCACCAACTATCATCTCCCAGACCATTCACAACCTCATTACCTCAGGGGAACTCCCACCCAAAACTTCCAACCTCATAGTTCAGAAACCCCACACCACCCGATTCTACCTCCTAATCAACATCCACAAGCCTGACTACCCCAGCTGACCCATTGTCTCACCCTGCTCCTGCCGCACCAAATTCATCTCCGCCTACTTTGATACTATCCTATTCCCCCCTTGTCCAGGAACTCCCCACATATATTCGGGACACCACCCACGCACTCCACCTCTTCCAAGACTTCCGTTTCCCTGGCCCCCAATGCCTCATCTTCACCATGGACATCCAGTCCCTCTACACCTCCATCCGCCATGACCAGGGTCTCCAAACCCTCCGTTTCTTCCTCTCCCGACATCCCCAACAGTACCCTTCCGCTGACACTTTCATTTGTTTGGCTGAACTGGTCCTCACCCTCAACAATCTCTCCTTCGAATCCTCCCACCTCCTCCAGATGAAAGGGGTAGCCATGGCCACCCACATGGGCCCCAGCTATACCTGTCTCTTTGTCGGCAACATAGAGCAATCCATCCTCTGGAGTTACACCGGTACCACACCCCACCTTTTCCTCCGCTACATTCATGACTGCATCAGCACCACCTTGTACTGCCATGAGGAGGTTGAACAGTTCATCAACTTCACCAACACATTCCACCCCAATCTTAAATTCACCTGGACCATCTCTGATACCTCCCTCCTCTTCCTGGACCTCTCCATCTCCATCAACGATGACGGACTCAACACCGACATTTTCTACAAACCCACCAACTCCGCAAAAATGCTATCCTGTATTCCCAATTCCTCCACCTCCGCTGCATATGCTCCCAGGAGGACCAGTTCCACCACAGAACACATCAGATGGCCTCCTTCCGGAGGGGCGGCGCAATGGCTCAATGGTTAGCACTGCTGCCTCACAACACCAGGGACCCAGGTTTGATTCCAGCCTCAGGACAACTGTCTGTATGGAGTTTGCACATTTCCCCGTGTGTGCATGGGTTTCCTCCAGGTGTTCTGGTTTCCCCCCCACAACCAAAAGATGTGCAGGTTAGGTGAATTGGCCATGCTAAATTGCCCATAGTGTTAGGTTAGTCAGGGGGAAATTGGTCTGGGTGGATTACTCTTTGGGCGGCACGGTGGTTAGCACTGCTGCCTCACAGCGCCAGAGACCCGGGTTCAATTCCCGCCTCAGGCGACTGACTGTGTGGAGTTTGCACGTTCTCCCCGTGTCTGCGTGGGTTTCCTCCGGGTGCTCCAGTTTCCTCCCACAGTCCAAAGATGTGCAGGGTCAGGTGAATTGGCCATACTAAATTACCCGTAGTGTTAGGTAAGGAGTAAATGTAGGGGTATGGGTGGGTTTTGCTTCGGCGGGTCGGTGTGGACTTGTTGGGCCGAAGGGCCTGTTTCCACACTGTAATCTAATCTAATCTTCGGAGGGTCAGTGTGCACTTGTTCGGCCAAAGGGCTTGTCCCCACACTGTAGGGAATCTAATCTTCTTTAAAGACCGCAATTTCCCCTTCCACGTGGTTGAAGATGCCCTCCAACGCATCTCATCTACGTCCCGTACGTCCACCCTCAAACCGCCTTCTTGGTAAAGGGCTTTTGCTGCTCCTCAGATGCTGCCTGACCTGCTGTGCTTTTCTAGCACCACTCTAATCATGACACAGAAGGAGGCCATTTGAACCTTCACATTCATGCCTGTTCGCTACTGAGTTTCATTTCCCTACTGTGACCTGAGAGTTTATTTCCCTTAAGCACCAATTTCATAAGAAACCAACTGCATTTCAATATGGTGATGTCAGACACTCACCTAAAAAAATGCAATTATAACATCTTTCACAAATCACTTCACAGTTAATTAAGAACAGGTTACTTGAAGTGTTATCACTGTTATAATTTAGAAAGCACAGCAACTACCTTGCATACCATAATCTTTCACAAGCAGCTATGAGATAGATAATGAATACATAATCTTCTTTGGTGATGCTGATTTAAAAGGATAAATGGGAGAACTTCCCTGATCTTCAAAAGTATAGAAACTGATGACAAAGGTAAAAATTTTAAAAAAATTAAATAGCTAATTATAACACAAGGATGGAAGTATGGTGACATGTCCCAGCTGCTGGATATGTGATTGTCTGCGTAATGAGGACAAACTTGTCTACAATAAGTAGATGTAGCTAGAGGAACTTCACCTCAGTTTATGAGCTGGAGGCCAGTCTACAGGAGCTACAGCATATCTGGATGGGGGTACATAGATTGTACTCTGTATACTTTGGAGATACAGAGTACGAATCTCACAGTATACGAATAGGATTTTAAAGAATAGGATTTTAAAAAAGAATAAAGATGAGCAATGACAAAGCTAAATAACCATTTGTGATAGCGGTTTACAGGTCACCCAACAGTTTACACACAGTAGTTAGGAGTACAAAGGAAGAACAACTGGAGCTTGTCAGAAAAGCACCACAACTTCAGTAAGGCGTTCGACAAGGTTCCCTATGGGAGACTGATCAGCAAGGTTAGATCTCATGGAATACAGGGAGAACTAGCCATTTGGATACAGAACTGGCTCAAAGGTAGAAGGGGGAGGGGATAGTATAAATGTGAGGTGCTGCATTTTGGGAAAACAAATCTTACCAGGACTTATACACTTAATGGTAAGGTCCTAGGGAGTATTGCTGAACAAAAGAGACCTGGGAGTGCAGATTCAAATCTCCTTGGAAGTGGAATCGCAGGTAGATAGGATAGTGAAGGCGGCGTTTGGTATGCTTTTCTTTATTGGCCAGAGTATTGAGTACAGGAGTTGGAAGGTCATGTTGTGGCTGTACAGGACATTGGTTAGGCCACTGTTGGAATATTGCATCCAATTCTGGTCTCCTTCCTATCGGAAAGATGTTGTGAAACTTGAAAGAGTTCAGAAAAGATTTACAAGGATGTTGCCAGGGTTGGAGGATCTGACCTTCAGGAAGAGGCAGAACAGGCTGGGGCTGTTTTCCCTGGAGCATCGGAGGCTGAGGAGTGACCTTATAGTGGTTTAAAAATTATGAGGGGCATGGATAGGATAAATAGACAAAGTCTCTTCCCTGGGGTCAGGGAGTCCAGAACTAGAGGGCCTAGGTTTAGGGTGACAGGGGAAAGATATAAAAGAATCGTAAGGGGCAACGTTTTCACACAGAGGGTGGTACGTGTATGGAATGAGCTGCCAGTGGATGTGGAGGAGTCTGGTACAATTGCAACATTTAAGTGGTATTTGGATGGGTATATGAATAGGAAGGGTTTGGAGGGATATGGGCTGGGCGCTGGCAGGTGGGACTAGATTGGGTTGGGATATCTGGTCGGCATGGACGGGTTGGACCGAAGGGTCTGTTTCCATGCTGTACATCTCTATGACTCTAATAATAGTAGGGGATTTTCATCTACACACAGGCAAAGGTGGCCTAACATTTTAAATTTTGATGACATTTACTAGCATGGGTCTTAATCCTTCACTTAGGTTGCTTAATAACAAAATTAACCTTGTCTTACCAGTGAATATGTAATATCAGAGACGTGTACTGTGGAGCAGTTTTTTAGTCAACTCGTTTATAAAAGGGCTTACCAGCAATTGCTGGTATCTGACATACTGTTTTGTAAAAATTTATCACAACAGCTGGCTGTACAGGACCAAGTCTGGGAATAAATAGTAATCACAGTAGAGGGAAATACTTTTTTAGTTATATTACCCAAATTTCCCAATGGATATCAAAGAAAAAATTCCATCCGCAAAGGTGAATAGCAAAATTCTTTCCCCTAGTGTACTGGAGTTCAAAACTAGAGGGCACAGGTTTAAAGTGAGAGGGGAGAGACGTAAAAGGAACCAGAGGGCCAACTTTTTCCACACAGGCGGGTGATGAGTTTATGGCATAAACTGCCACAGAAATATTAAATGCAGGCACAATTATAATACCTAAAATACATTTGGACAGGTAAATGAATGGAAAAGATTTAGAGGAATATGAGCCAAATGCAGAAAAATGGGACTAGGGTTTTATTTGGGAAACCTAGTCGGCATGGACCAGTTAGACCAAAGGGTCGGTTTCCATGCTGTATGACTCCATGATAGCAACCAACCACTTCAAAATTTCTCAAATTATCACTGCAAATTATTTCCCAAGCAATGATATTGAAATGAGTTGGATTTTAATCAAAAGTAATTCACAACACTAAACTGCAGTTGTAGCACAACAATAAAACAAAGAACTGCAGATGCTGGAAATCAACCAAAGACAGAAATTGCTGGAGAAACTCAGCAGGTCTGGCAGCATTTGTGGAGAGAAATCAGAGTTAACATTGAGTCCAGTGACCCTTGCATATTTTTGTCAAAGTTCTTATGCCCATCTCCTTTTTGCAGTGAAACTGGCAATTGTAAGCTCTACTAAACATTCAACAGAAGACAACATAACATAAAAGTATTAAGAGCTTCAAAACCATTTGTAGTTGCAGATTAGTTTCACATTTTGTTTTAAGAAAGTTACAAATCTTTAAACATAAACACACACAAGCATTATTAAACTATTTTACAGAATCATTACACTTTCTAGGAGACTTCAAGTTGCAATAGTACCAACTGCACGGTGGCTCAGTGGTTAGCACTGCTGCATCACAGCACAGGGTTCCAGGCGACTGTCTGTGTGGAATTTACCCATTTCCCCCTGTGTCTGCGTGGTTTTCCTCCCACAGTCCAAAGATGTGCAGGTCAGGTGAATTGGCCATGCTAAATTGCCCATAGTGTTAGGTGCATCAGTCAGAGGGAAATGGGTCTGGGTGGGTTACTCTTTGGAGGGTCAGTGTAGACTGGTTGGGCCAAAGGGCCTATTTCCACCCTTTAGAGAATCTAATCTAACTTAGACAATGGTGTATTTTGTCCTACCATCAGGTTGGAACATCAATTTCAATGATTAAATGGCCACTGAGCCACTCTACGTGGAGAGAGTGATACATATAATTTGGGAAAGCTTCAATATCAACAACAGAAACCCTAAGCTTGTCAAAAGTCACCCACCCTGCAGCAAACTGCAATATACAGCAAGTAATCTAACATCATCATCGCAAGGAGTAACATCACGATACATTGCTCACACCATATCAACAGATCAAGGTGAAAGAATTGTCAACACTTATTACTTCTAATAAAAACAATTCCAGTTAAAGACGATGAGAAGGAAGTTGATTAATTTTCCAAATTTGCTCATCGTATCAAAAAAAATCTATTTTTTGAGTTTTTAATCTTAAGCACTCATTACAGGATGGGAGAAGACTAATTTCAAGTGAAGTTCCACTCACCCTCTATAACCTCCATGTTGCTGGCTCCACTCAGCATTTAGGCCCCAGCTGGAAACTCCCCTAACAACCTCCCGGCCAACCGAACCTGACACCGGAAGTTGCCTCTCGCGTGGTTGACATCCAAACCTGATCGCGGCCGGAGAGCATCGCCAGGAAAGGGGCGTGGCCTCTCGGTGACGTCAACCGTCAATCAGAGGCGGCGACCCACCCCAGACTTGACCAAACAGTGCCACTGCTGCTTGGTGGCGAAGGTCCGTAAGCGCACCCATCGACATGGCATCAGCCCAGAGTGCCAATTACAAACTTGGCATCAGCCCCCAACTACAATCGTAAACTTAACATTAGCCTACAGTCTCACATACAGTAGTCACAAACCTGGCATCATAGGTGAAAAGACTAGGGAATAGCCAATGTTGTTTCTCTGTTTAAGAAGGGCAACAGGGATAATCCAGAAAATTATAAACTATATTAGAGAGGATTCTTAGGGACAAGTTTTACTCATGTTTGGAAGTGAATGGACTTATTACGGATAGTCAGCTTGTCTCAAACATTATTGAGTTTGTTGAGGAAGTGATAAAGACGATTGATGAGGTGAGGCAGTGGATGTTTTCTACATGACTTTTGACAAGGTCCCTCATGATTGACTGGTCCAGAAGATTAAGTTGCATGCAATCAATGGTGAGTTGGCAAGTTAGGTACAAAATTAGTTTGGTCATTGAAAACAAAGGGTAAATGTGGAGGGGTGTATTTCTGACTGAACGTCTATGACCAATGGTGGTCAGCAAGGATCAGCGCTGGGACCTCTATTGATAAGGATGAAAATGTAGGTGGGCTGATTAATAAGTTTACATATGATATGAAAGTTACAGAGTCAAAGAGTCAAACAGCATGGAAACAGGCCCTACAGCCACGGTGGACAGTGAAGAAGGTTCTCAAAGAATACAACAGGATATAGATCAGTTGGAAAGTCAGGGAGGGAAATGTCAGACGGAGTTTAATCCACATGTGAGGTGCTGCGTTATGGGAGGTCAAATGCAAGAGAAAAGACCCTCCAACCTTGGCAACATCCTTGTAAGTCTTTTCTGAACCTTTTCAAGTTTAGCAACATCTTTCCTATAGCAAGGAGATCAGAATTGAATGCAGGATTCCAAAAGTGGCCTAACCAATATCCTGTACAGCTGCTTAATGCTTTTGTGTGTTATTGGAGTTGCACTCAACCAGATAGGTGGAAAGTATTCCATCAATCCTGACTTATGCCTTATTCACAACAGATAGTGAATAGGCTTTGTGGAAACAGAAGATTGCAGGATTCTTATCCTCAGAGCTGCTCTTGTAGTCACAGTAGTTATATGGCTAGTTCAGTCCAGTCAATAGTAACTTGATAGTAGGGGATTCCAAGATCGTAATTGAATGTCAAAGGGCAATTACTTAGATCCGATTTTGTTGGAGATGGTAATTGCCTGGCACTTATCAGCCCAAACCCGGATGTTGCCTGTATTTGGATATGGACTGCTTCAGTATCTGAAGAGTCATGAATGGTGTGGAACTTTGTGCAGTAACAAGCAAATAATCCTCTATCTGACTTTGTGATGGAGGGAGGATCAATGACGAAATAGCTGAAGATGATTAGAGCTAGGACACTACCCTGAGGAACTCTGTAGAGATGTGCTGGAGCTGAAGAGACTGACTTCTAACAACCACAACTATCTTCTTTTTGTGCCAGGTATGACTTCAACCAGCAGAGAGTTTTCCAATAGCTCTCAAGAAACTTGACACCATCCAGGAAAAGGCGGCACGTTTGATGGGCAACACATTCATAAACATTCACTCCCTCCACTGATAATTCTCAGTAGCAGCAGTGCATATCATCTGCAAGATACACTGCAGAAATTCGCCAAGGCTCTTTACAGCATATTAAAATAACCCAAGGGCAGCAGATATATGGTAACACCACAACCTGCAAGTTCCACTCCAAGGTGCACCCATCCTGACTTGGAATTGTATTGCCATTCTTTTTATGTCTCTGGGTCAAAATCCACCACAATAGACTGCAACAGTTCAAGAAAACAGATCACCAGCACCTTCTCAAAGGCATCTAGGGAAGGGCAATGAATGCTGGTCCAGCCAACCCACTCCTCATCCTGGGAATTGAATTTTAAATATATATATTGTTTTTCTTCTACACTGGTAATTTTTGAAAATCATCCTAATGATTCCAGGATGAAAACCTTTGACAAAATATGTTTTTGTCAGCAATATTTACCATCAAGTGACTGCTTAGATAACAAAATACTAACATATGAGGAAACCATTGAGCCAGGCTTACTTTATTTCTCTGAAAAATTACGTTATTGCAGTATTCCATTGTTTTGAAAAATAATTCTTGTATTCCTATCTTTTTCCTCTGTTGACCACTCAGTGTAAAGATGAACTGTAATCTCAATTTTCTCTTTGATTAGTTGCAATGATTTTCGCTTGTTCCAAACTCCCCATCATCATGTATGTGAATAGATAGAGTTCCTCTTATTACAAAGACATTTTATAGTAAATATTGTTTGGATAACTTAAGTTTTGAAGGATTGTAGAAAATGAAGTTATTTCAAGTTTTGCGAAAATATCTGGGGCGGTTTCTTTAAAGTTTACTGTGGGCTTCAGGATTTTGTTTTAACACAGCATGCTGCAAATCACATAACTGGTTTTAACTGCCTGTTTTGCATTGAGCTCTCCTGTGGACTGGGTTGAACAGTAACCGGTTTGGACAGGTTCTTGCTTTTATCTGTTCAGTTGGAGGAAAGTAAGCCCAGAATAAGCTACCCAGCTGATCCCTCCCATTCTGGAAAGAAACACGTTTTATTAAGTTCAAGGTGAAATCTATCATTCTTTTGAAAGCGTGATTGAAGGAACATCTAAAGATTGTCTGTAAGACTTCAGAGACAACTACGCATGAGTAATGATATGACATTGTTCGCCAGAGTTTGTTGAGGATGAAACAGGATATAGATCAAAGTAACAAACTCCAAAACATTTTACATTTTACCCTTTTGCCTTCAAGAACAATCTATTGCTAATAGCTTTTTTTTCAAAAAGCAATTTTTTGCAGGGAAAGTTTAGGGTTTTTTTCATTTCATGAGTGCCTACGTGTTAATGTGTGTTTTGGTGATATTTCGAGGGATAAACATTATACTTCTATGTTACTATGTATGTTTACCAATTTTTTAATCTTTATTGAATGAATTTTGCTTTGATAATGAACCATTGTGTTTATTAAGAATCCTGATTGATAGATCTTGCTTAAAAGCTGTTATCAATATTTAATGCTTCACTGTCATTGGGTCAAAATCCTGGAATTCCCACCCTCATTGTGGGTCAACCTACAGCAATATGGACTGAAGTGGTTCAAGAGGCAGCTCACCATCTCAAGGCCAATTAGAGATGGGCAATGAGATGGACAATAAATGCTGGCCAGCCATCAATGTCTACATCCCAAGAGTAAACTTTTTAACAAAATTATTCTGGTAACTGGAAAAAGTAATTTCATTTAATGCTGCAATCCATGGAGTAGTGGAACTACAGCAACAGTACACTCCTTCCGCCTTACTCATAACACTGATTTGCTCCATTTTAGCTAAGACACTACCACTTAGCTCTTTAACTAACAATGGGATTGATGCATTTTATTGTTTGTAGTTTATGTCCAAATGGCACAACCTTGTGGTTTAGGAACCCGTGAGCTTAAGAGACTCAGTAGACCGATCTCTCTTCATCAGATACCACGTCTCAGTTACAGATTCTCTCCTAAGTTTGATCCTACTCAAGCTCTCCTCCATTCTTTTGGAAGTCCCTTAGTAGCTGTTCTAGTATACATAGCAGGTAAAAACAATGACTGCAGATGCTGGAAACCAGATTCTGGATTAGTGGTGCTGGAAAAGCACTGCATTTCAGGCAGCATCCGAGGAACAGTAAAATCAACGTTTCGGGCAAAAGCCCTTCATCAGGAAAACAGGCAGAGTGCCTGAAGGGTGGAGAGATGTACCATGTGTTTCTTATTTGCCATTCCTGGTCAGTACTGTCCCCCTCCTGATGGTGCACTCAGCTGTCAATAGTCGCCATGTCCAATTGTGAGACATAAAAGTTGACTCCACTACTTAGTGCTGTCAAAGCTGCAGTGATAGCTGAAAATCAGTGCCTTCCTTCAAGGGTGCTTCATCTGTTCTGGAATTAAAGAATTTCTTCTCAATGATCATTCATGCTGCATGATTCTACATGAGCTTCTTTTCCATAGAGTGCAGTTAATGAGGGTGTAACGGGTTGATCTGCACTTCTGCAGAGGTTCATAAAATTATTTTAGAATAGAGCTTGGAAATGCATGTTGTCTCATCTACTCACTGTCACTATTTCACTACAGATTCCACTTTGTCAATAAAATGAACAAGCAAATGACATTATGATCCTTTAGACACAAAAGGAAAAGGTAATTTGGGTATTTTAGAGCAACAGTAACAACAAGAGCATTCTGAAAATCTATCATTTAAGCATGTATGATAAACCAGTATGGAATCGCTGAAATGACTGTTCCAGTGAAGCTGCTAATTGTGATCATTTATCTGTAACAGCTTGTATTACCCAACACATGTATGATGACCAAATAGGGAAACTGTCATAATCTTTGAAGTGAAATATCAATTTCTGGCATTACTGACAAAAGGTTAGCCCTGGGTACACATTGTGCTATTCCAGAATTGCTATCGAAATTAAAGTTCCTTTCCCTGAGCTCCTACACTTTCCAAATAAACCCAACTGCTGGACAAGACCTGAGGTTTGATGTGGCCAGGATCAGTGGAGAGGATGAGTTTTAAGAATATTGAGAATCAACAATCAGTAAAACCAAAACTAGAAAGGGGGATGATATACCCATAATGAAATGTATTATTTTGATGTTGAATTGGGAAATCCTTTCATATTCAGTGCAAAACACAGGTAATATGCAAAGAATTTGACGAGTTAATGTATATCTTCAGCTGCTTTGCAAACAAATCACAAAGACATACCCTACCCGCATAAAAATAAAATGTTTTCATTTAATGTTGCAATCCATGGAGTAATGGGACAAAAGCATAGTGTATTTACAGCGACTACATATCTCGAATGAAATCATAAGCAAAAGACAAACTGTTTGAGGTCGGTCCTCAGTTTGATGGCAGGCGATCCAACATTTCTCTCTCCAAGATTTGTGACTCTTTGGAACTCTCCAAAGAGAGTTGTGGCTATTTAATTGTTGAATACATTGTTTAATATTTAATTGTTGAATACATTTAAGGTGGGACAGACAGATTTTTGATCTCTCTGGGAACCAAGGGAAATAGGAAGCAGGTGGAAAAGTGGAGTTGAAGCCCACAATCAGCCATGATCACATTGAATGGCAGAGCAAGCTCAATGGGCTGAATGGTCTACTGCTGCCTCTCTGTCATGTGTTATTACAGTGGTTTTATCTAAATACTATTACATTTGTTAACTTTTTAAATATGGTTAAACATCTTTGAACATTTCATAAACTTTGAAAATTATAAACTTTGAAATTTATCTTAAAACATATTTTAAAATTTCAGAATGGTGAGATACATTAACAAATTCTGAATGTTCGGTGACTGCCCCAAGAAAAGCGTGGTTACAAACAGTTTTGGTCATATGTGGTAGTGTTTGTAATTCAAAAGATTAAACTATTACTGAAAATGTCTCTTCCAGAAATTGACACACCCCTAGCCAAGCCTGTAACATTTCTATCTTGATGTGGGTGCCAACATGTCCAAGCATATCTTCTACTCTGAAAAACAGCCAATTACCACCCAATCAGTCTACTCTCGATCGTCAGTAAAGTGACGGAAGGTGTCATCAATAGTGCGATCAAGCTAGAACCACTCCTCTCCTGACCCTCTTGCAACCTTGGTTCATATATGGACAAAAGAGCTGAATAGCATAAGTACACTGAAACTGTGCTATACAGAAGAGGTTTCTTCCCTGTACCCAACTCTTCACAAATGTAGAATAAGGATATGAAAAAACTTGGGTTTATAATCCTGATTACAGCTCACTAACATAAAATATTTTCAGAGAAGAAAGTAGTGGAAAACACAAATATTTTGTTTCGTTTTAATACATTTTATTAACTTCAGTACTGTATTTCAGAAAATATCTTTAAAAATATTTAATTTTAACCCAGTTTGCAACAAATTTGCAGCAGGGAATCTCAGGATTTTAGTTGTTGACAACGTTTTTGTAAATTCCAGTCAAAATGTATAATTAATTTGACGGACACAAAGAGTAATCTAACATGACCATTCTTATCGCTGGTTTCTCATGGATAATGCAAACCACATGGGCTGTCCCCCTGCTGTTATTGGCCAAACTAATATTTACAAAAAAAAGCAAAATGAATCTGTCCAAAATGCCACATTACAGGTTTAGCCACTCTCTAATTTGCATCTTTCAAATCATGCTATATTCTGTTGGCAAACACTATTAAGTCCACTAGTTGACTCTTACATTTTGTGCTAATTGTTTTTCTGTTTAATCTATCTGTACAAGACTTTTGACGAGCCTTTGACTGAAGCAGAACTTTTGATCTCAGCTTCTTTTAGCCTGGCTGGATAAAGGTAAGATTCATCCTGCTCATCGCTCGAGCACTCTTGGATAGTGAATATAAATAATGTTGGATCTTTATCTCCTGTTTCTTTGGTGTCTAAGTTAATTTTGGTGATCCTTTTCGATTTAAATAGAGGAAAGAATATGGAGAAGTTCGGCTCCTGTGTACCTCAATTTTATCTACTCATTAGATTTAAGCTGAGATGCTGGTTTAACTGGTTAACTAATTTGTCATGTTTTACTGCTGAGCTATTGTGTAAAAACAATGACTGCAGATGCTGGAAACCAGATTCTGGATTAGAGTGGTGCTGGAAAAACACAGCAGTTCAGGCAGCATCCGCAGGAGAATCGACGTTTCGGGCAAAAGCCCTTCATCAGGAGTACAGGCAGAGTGCCTGAAGGGTGGAGAGATATTATGCATAACATTTCCAGACAATGTTGCCTTTATCTCAAGAATGGAATAAGTTTTAAGAATAGAACAAGAATTTTTGATACAAGAAATCTAACTCCCCTTGCCTACGTTTCACCATATTTCCTAATTCAGACATGTTGGTTAGCACTGCTGTCTCACAGATCTGGTTCAATTCCAGCCTCGGGCGACAGTGTGGAGTTTGCACATTCTCCCCATGCCTGCGTGAGTTTCCACCAGGCGGTGCGGTTTCCTCCCACGGTCTAAATGTGTGCGGGTAGGTGAATTGGACATGTTAAATTGCCCATAGTGTTCAGGGACGTGTAGGTTAGGGGCGTTAGTCAGGAGAAATGTAGAGTGTGAGGGTAGGGGAATGGATCTGGCTGGCATACCTTTCGGAGGGTCGGTGTGTAAAAATGTGCTGTTGGAAAAGCGCAGCAGGTCAGGCAGCATCAAAGGAGCAGGAGAATCGACGTTTCGGGCATAAGCCCTTCTTCAGGAAGCCCTTCTTCAGGCTTATGCCCGAAACGTCGATTCTCCTGTTCCTTTGATGCTGCCTGACCTGCTGCGCTTTTCCAGCAACACATTTTTAAGCTCTGATCTCCGGCATCTTCAGTCCTCACTTTCTCCTAGGAAGGTCGGTGTGGACTTGTTGGGCTGAATGGCCTGCTTCCACACTGTAGGGATTCTATAATATATTTGGAATAGTTTGCTCATATAAATACAGGATACTTATGTTAACATACGGGGAAGTAACTCAAAATACAACTTTAAGAAACAATGCTGTTAATACATTCCAGATTTGGGAATTTGATGAGTGAAGGATTTCAGTGGATGATGGAAGAGGTGCTATTCTGGTTACTAAAAAAGACCAGTTCAAACCAGTATTTTTTCATCATGGCCAATTCAAATCTTTGGAATTTGTGATGGCATATGTTACGACAAACCATGAACCCATCTGTTAATTAAACCAAACAACCAGAAAAGCTCACCTCGACACGTAATCTGTTAAAGTATGAGTGACAGAGAACTCCTAAATTCCACCATTTAAAGAAAGTAATATCACAAACCTTCACAAACCTTGCATAGTAATATCACTTTATTACTTAACTCTAAATGTGAACATTAAACAACAACTATTCACAACTCTAAACCCCCTTTCTCTTAACTGCTTGTTATTTGCCTCCAACTCTGTAACAATATACTGTTCCAATAAAAACCCACGTTAAAATTACATCAACCTAATTTCAAAACCAGACAGCAGCTGTCATCTCTGGTGTCTTTCTCCTTTCAGCTGAAGGTCTCTCTGAGTCATCTTGTGTCTTTTATTGTAAAGATGCTTCATATGAAAAGGGTACCTTTGATAGAGTGTTTTGGATGACGGTCATTCTCTATCTAACTTTCAAAGTTCCTGCTCTTTTTTATACCCCAAACATTGGATCATCTCATTGGTTCGAGATTGGCTCAAACAGTAAATTCAAACTCGATTAGGTTTTAGAATGCTGGGGCATAATTTAAAATGATTGGTTAAATTCAAATTGTTGTCAAAAAAGTAACCAACTCAGGTATCTATTTCACAGCCAAATGTTATATGTTTTCAATTTTCTAGTACACTCTGAGGCTGCTAACTAGTCATATGACTAGTAAGCTTGTAAGCTGTCAGTGCAAAACAGCATTCACTCTCTTAAAGCTATAATACACACCTTCAACTTCATAACACATAAGCATGGGACTTGTGTAAATGCGCAGGACACTGTTAATAAGAATACTCTTTGGCAATCAGTTGTCTCAGAGACAATATTTTATGTCTTCGTGGTCAATTCTAGAGTTCAGCAGAATTGCAGAGTCCCCTCTCAGGTACAAACCTGGGCAAAACTAATGGTGATCCTGGGCTTCCCAAATATCCGGTTCCCCTCTTGACTTCCTTCATTGGATCCAAAGGAATGTAGAACACTAAATTTGGGGAATTTGGTGAGTAGAGGAATTTTCATGGTTGATCTGATTTTTTCTATTGAGCTTATTAAATTAATTTTAGACTTTATGTACAGTTGCATTCACAATGTTAGTCTGTAAACAATTTGCCAACTACTGGCAGCTGGCCTCTGTTATAACTAGGTAGCAAGTTTGAACTGGGAGGAGGCAATGGCCCAGAGGCATTGACACCAGACATATAAACCTTGAGAGAGAACCAGGTTATGTTCTGGAGAAAAACTGAAAGAACTGTGGATGCTGTAAATCAGAAACAAAACTAGAAATTACTGGAAAAGCTCAGCAGGTCTGGCAGCATCTGAAAAGAGAAATTATAGTTAGTGTTTCAGGTCCAGTGACCCATCTCCCTACAGTATGGAAACAGGCCCTTCAGCCCAACAAGTCCACACCGACCCTCCGAAGAGTAACCCACCCAGACCCATTTTCCCTTTGACTAATGCACCTAATCCTGTGGGCAATTTAACATGGCCAATTCACTGACCTGCACATCTTTGGAATTTGGGAGGAAACCGGAGCACCCGGAGGAAACCCACGCAGACACTGGGAGAATGCGTAAATGATAGGTGGGGATACAGCTCATAGAGAGAGAAGAGCAGGTTGACAGACAAAAGGGTGGATAACAACCAGGCTACGAGAGTGAATAGCTATTAACGGGAACTGTTAGTGGCTAAAATTGGATTATGTGTAACAACAGACAATGTGATATCAAAGCCCGGTGTGTGAGTGTTGGGGGAAGGACATGGGAGAACTCAAGTCTTAAAATTATTGAACTCGATATTTTATCCAGAAGGATGCATGGTTTCCAAGGAGACAGAGGATGGTAGGAGACAGAGGGTGGTGGTGGAGGGTTGTTTTTCGGACTGGAGGCCTGTGACCAGTGGTGTTCCACAAGGATTGGTACTGAGTCCACTTTTGTTTGTCATTTATATAAACAATTTGGATGAGAATATAGGAGGCATGGTTAGTAAGTTTACGGATGACACCAAAATTGGTGGTGTAGTGGACAGTGAAGAAGGTTATCTAAGAGTACAAAGAGATCTTCATCAATTGGATCAATGCGCTAAATAATGGCAGATGGAGTTTAATTTGGAAAAAAGCAAGGTATTGTATTTTGGTAAAGCAAACAAGGGCAGGACTTTTACAGTTAATGGTTGGGCCCTGGGTAGTGTTGTAGAAGGGAGGACCTACGGTTCAGGTACATAATTCCTTGAAATTTGCATAACAGGTCGTAGGGTGGTTAAAAAGGTGTTTAGCACGCTTGCCTTCGTTGCTCGGATCTTTGAATATATGAGTTGGGATGTCATGTTGAATAGGATGTTGGCAAGATGTCTTCTGGAGCATGCAGTTCTGGTCACCCTGCTATAGAAAGGAGATGATTAAATTGGAGACAGTTCAGAAAAGATTTACCAGGATGTTGCTGGGAATAGAGGGTTTGATTTATAAAAACAGGCTGGGATTTTTTCACTGGAATATAAGAGGTTGAGGGATGACCTTATAAAAGTCTTGAAAATCATGAGGGGCATAGATAAGGTGAATGTGGGTTAAAAAAAAGTGTGGTGTTGGAAAAACACAGCCGGTCAGGCAGCATCCAAGGTGCAGGAGGACTGATGTTTTTAGCATATGTTCTTCATCAATTGGGAGGATGCAGGGGGTGCCAAGGGGGCTGAGAGATAACTGGGAAGGGGAGTGGGGCTAGGGGGAATGTAGCTGGGAATGCGGTAAGTAGATGAAGATGGAGGGTGATGTTGATAGGTCGGAGTGGAGAGTGGAGTGGATAATTGGGAAGGAGGATGGACAGGTAGGACAGTCCAAGAGTGTGGTGCTGAGTTGGAGGGTTTGATCTGGGATGAGGTGAAGGGGAAGGGAGATGAGGAAGCTGGTGAAATTGATCCCGTATGGTTGGAGGGTCCAAAGGTGGAAGATGAGGCATTCTTCCTCTAGGCGTCGGGTGGCTAGGCAGTGGAGGAGGCCCAGGACTTGCATGTCCTTGGCGGAGTGGGAGGGTGAGTTAAGTGTTTGGCCATAGGGCGGTGGGGTTGTTTAGTGCATGTGTCCCAGAGATATTCTCTGAAACGTTCTGGAAGTTGGCATCCTGTCTCTCCAATGTAGAGGAGAAGACATCAAGAACAAGGGACACAGTAGATGATGTATGTGGAGGTACAGGAAAGTCTCTGTCAGATGTGGAAGGATCCTTTGGGGCCTTGGATGAAGGTGAGGGTGAAGGTGTGGACACAGGACACACACACTGTCCCCCTCTCTCTAGGAATAAGAGGGGGACAAGGAACACAGTAGATGATGTATGTGGAGGTACAGGAAAGTCTCTGTCAGATGTGGAAGGATCCTTTGGGGCCTTGGATGAAGGTGAGGGTGAAGGTGTGGACACAGGTTTTACACCTCTTACGACAGCAAGGGAAGGTCAGTGAGTATAGGGTGGGTTAGTGGGGGGGCAGGGGGGGTGCGGGCGTGGACCTAACAAGAGAGTCGCGGAGGGAATGGTCTCTGCGGAATACTGAAAGGGGTGGGGAGTGACATATATCTCTGGTGGTGGGGTCTGGACATAGGTGGCATAAATGGCGGAGGATGATGCACTGTATCCGGACGTTGGTGGGTTGGAAGGTGAGGACCAGGAGGGTTCTGTCCTTGTTGTGATTGGAGGGGTGGGGTTCAAGGGTGGAGGTGCGGGAAATGGAGGAGATCCTGCAATCTTTTCACATCCGACAGACATTTGGGATGTGGGTGGACCCTCCACATAGGCCACTGAGTGTCTCGAATCACTTCTGCCATTCAATAAGATCATGGCTGATCCTATTTCTTCTCAACCAGTCTGCAGTTTTTGACACAGTTGAGTGTATCATTCTCCTCCAAAGCCTCTCCACCATTGGCAAACTGTGGGGGGGAGGGAGGCGGTGGGGATTGCTCTCATCTCGATTCATTCTCATCTACTACATATAGAAAGAAAGTTCATTATGGCTTCTCTTCTGCTAAACCCTGACTTCTGAAGTCCTCATGGTTCCCCCTTCCAACTCTCCCAGCCACATTAATATCAGCATTTGGTCTGATTTCGGGTAACAGAAAAGTGATTGTAAAAATTTTCTACAGGATTTGAAAATGTTCCTGTCACATCCAGCACTCTTGAACAAATCTTGTGAATCCTTAATTCATCTGTTTTGTTCACTGGTATCGACCTGACTTGCAAATGTGCCTGACCCACAACCCTGATCCAAGAGACTGAAGGATCTATGTAACGTCTAACCAACATGGTGCTGAAACCAGGGCTCAGTCTGTGTGCCAAGGTCACTATTCATTACAACCTTTATTAAACTTTTAAAACCACTAAACATTCATTGCACAATCAAGTTTTGGAATGTATCTCCAGCAGTATTCAGCTTGCAAGTATTCCAATGCATGCCACATTCTAATTAAATTCTTATGAACTACTAATAACATACCAGTCTCAACACTATTTTATGCAAATTAGAAAAATGCAATTGAGAACTGATGAGGGTGAGCAGAAGCATAAGACGTCAGAGTGGCAAACAAAGGGACCTTTTGAAAAGATAAAATCAAGTAAGCAATATCTTTGAATAGTGGATGCCTTAGGACTCACAGCACTTCCCTGTCTTTGGAACTCACATCATTCACATCTTTCTACCTTCAGTCTTCTTGCTGCTGTTCTTCCTGCAGGTTGTTCTGAAAATGGCCAGCACTTCCTTTTTAACCAACAGGAGGACCATTGGCACCCTCATGTTACTGGGGGCTGGCTCTCTGGCCAATGGGTTCTTACTCACAAGGGATTATATGAAAGCAAGGGCAAAACAGAGGAAATTGTATCCTCCCAGGTAAGAAAAATATTTACATCTATATAGTTAAAAATCATACAACACCAGGTTATAGTCCAACAGGTTTAATTGGAAGCACACTAGCTTTCGGAGCGACGCTCCTTCATCAGGTGATCATGACTACATCTATATAGTTTTTTTTCGACAACTGAATGATTCAAAGCACTCTACACTAAATGAGGTATTTGGAAATATAGTCACTGTTGTGGTGTAGCGAACACAGCAGCATTAATCACACTCCAGTCAGCAAGGTGCTAAAGAGAAGGCAATTAGTTTTTGTTATGTTGATTCAGAGATAGGTATTTGCTCGGATACTCTGAAAAACTCACCTGTTCTTTGTCAAAATAGTGCCACAAAACGTTTATATCTAAGCTGACAGATATAGCCTTGGTTTAACATTGCATGAAGGTGATGCCTCTCCCACAGTGCAGTACCCCTCACTACTGCTCTGACAGTATCATCCTAGTTTTAAAAAATCACACAACACCAGGTTATAGTCCAGTAAGTTTATTTGGAAGCACTAGCTTTCAGAGCGCTGCTCCTTCATCAGGTGATTGTGGAGAATAAGATTGTAAGACACAGAATTTATAGCAAAAGTTTACAGTGTGATTTAACTGAAATTATATATTGAAAAAGACCCGGATTGTTTGTTAAGTCTCTCATCTTTTAGAATGACCATGTTGGTTTCAGTTCTTTCATATGTAAATCGCAAAACTTTTTTTACAAGTTATATTCTCAAGTGCACTTTAACAATTGGTGTCATGTCAGCCCAGATAAGGTATTGAAGGTGTTAACTCCTTGTGAGGCTGTCTGTGCCACAATGGTCAGACTGATTGTAATCTAAAAATCAGATTTACAGAATCTTACATGGATTCATGCAGTTTTTGAGCAAAGTAAAATGTAATTCTGCAAGTACAAATTCACCCCACAAACTTATATGTGTATGTGTCATGTGGGTGTGGAGGAGTGGGGGGTGGGGGTGGAGGTGGTTATGAGTGTCTGTGAGAGGGTGTATGTATGTGTGTGAGTATGAATGTAAAGGGGTTTAAGTCTGTGAAAGGATGTGTGTGTGAGTGTATGAGAGAGGGTGTGTGTGTATGTGTGTGTGTATATAGTGCAATGGAGGTCACCTATGGTGACCGTCTCCAAATCATCCTAGATTATGTGCTCAAATCCTAGAATCCATAATCCTGGGATTCAGGTGTAAGGACCAAGTTTAGGCCTATAGAACAAAAATGTGGGATTTTGGTCAGTGAAACTTTCTACAGCTACTGGCCAGTTCTCCAGGGAACAAAAAACTTTGAATTTCAGAATTACAGATTGAGCACACTGCCAGTTAACATGGAAATAAATATTTGAGATCATTAATAATAACATTTATTGCATTGCATGTTGTATTTTGACAATAGTAAAAAAATTACCCCCATTTTTAAAACCTACTTCTTTAACAAAGATATTTCCCACCCATCCTAACATCACCTTTGACTCATTGTCAAATCTTGCACTGATTACATTCCCATTAAGTCTCCTTTTGTATCACATTAAAGGTGCTATACATTAAAGGTGCTATAGAAATACAAATATTGTTGTGGGTGTATATTTATTCTACATTATGCTCTCAGTGCAGAATATCCTGATCTCCAAAAGCACAACAGCTACATGGCAACTTACCTGACCCCTGATTTATATGCCAAACTTCATGATAAATCTACATCCAGTGGCTGGACACTGGATCAGTGCATTCAGACTGGAGTGGACAATCCTGGAGAGTCCATAGGAATAATAGCAGGAGATGAAGAATCATATGCAGTAAGTATAACTGTACTGTGAATATGGCCACTGAAAATACACAGAAAATACTCACATAGTGCACAACAAAATCTGTCTATTCCAGGGGAGCATATTTGGATAAACTCAGCCTTGTGTTAGCCAGCCATGATTGCTTCACTTACCTTGTTGTTGTTTGCACTCTTCCTGAAAGCAAAGCTACCCTGAACTATGACCTCCACCTGGGTTTCTGAGGAAACATATGAATATCCAAAGTTGACAAATGGATCATCAAACCTATCCCACTCTTCACTGACCAGAACACAAGGCATTTCTTTTCTTCTGTGAGTCATTGGGTGGGCAACTGATCCACAGGAAATTAATTCATAACCAATGTGCATCAAAATCCTTTAGAAAATATAATTCAGTAGCACCAGAGAGGTGAAGGAGCACAAGCTGCATTAGGCTCTAGATGTAAAAGGGAATAAATTATTGCTGTAAATATCATAATACTGTAAGAGTAATGTATAAGAATAATGTTATAGAGTAATATAATATTACAATAGATTATCAGCAGGAGGTTAGACTGGATCAGGTGGACTTTGTGGAGAAAAACACTACAGCTGAATGGCTCACCTTTATTCTATAACTTCAGGAGCAGGAAAATGTGGATTGGACACAGCTATTTGAAGGGAAGTCCACATTTGAGATGTGGGAGGCTTTCAAAGATAGGTTAACGGTAGTGCAGGATAGGCATGTCCCATTGAAGGCAAAGGATAGGAAAGGCAAGATTCGTGAACCGTGGATGACAGGAGAAATTGTATGACTAGCCAAGAGAAAAAGGGAAGCGTACATAAGGTCTAGGCAGTTAAGAACAGAACGGGCCCTGGGGAATATCAGAAGAGTAGGACAAGTCTTAAACAAGGAATCAAGCAGGCTAAAAGAGGTCATGAAATAGCTTTAGCGAGCAGAATTAAGGGAAATCCCAAAGCATTTTATTCTTATATAAGAAGCAAGCGGGTAACTAGAGAAAGGATTGGTCCACTAAAAGATAATGAAGGAAGGCTGTGTGCCAAGGGTTGGTGATGATTCGCCATGGCAGATTCGCTGCCGATGATTAGCCACTGCCAGTTCTCCACCAGCGTTTCTCCACTGGGGTCGTTTGACCTCTGGAGACTATTTGCTACTGGAAATATATATATGTAGTGATTGTTTTCCCTCCCGCCTATTCTTTCATACTTCTCAGTCCCCTTTATTTATACAATTACATACTACGTATTGATAACAAAGAGATAAAATAAATATCATTTATTGGTTTATATATAAAATTGAGTTACAAACTTTAACCAGAAAAAGGAAATATATTTTAAAAATCTTTATAATGGCAGTAAAATCTCACATTAATATTAAACAGTGAAATTTCAGTTCATTTGATAGTTATGCACTATTCCTCTAAGATATTCCAAACAATCTCTTTCACCATATTCAAGAACAACGCAACGCAAACACTACCTTAACCAATATAATGACAATTTTATATAGTTTAGATATGCTTGTTCTCTAACATTTTAAACTTTGTAAAATTTTTAAAAATCTATTAACAAAAATAAATGGTTATTAAAACAAGTAAACGCTACCACCAATATTCAAAATATTGCGGTGGCGAATCGTCTTCAGTGGCCAATGGGCGGTGGCTAAGCGTCCTCGGTGAACAATGGGCAGTGGCTAATCGTCGGCGGCGAATCTGCTGTGGCGAATGGTGCCATCCCGGTGTGCCAAACCTGAGAGAGTGGGTGAGATTCTGAATGTTTACTTTGTATCAGTGTTACTGAGGAGAGGAACATGATGAATCTTGAGACTAGAGATAGAAGTTTGATTAGTCTGGATCACGTTGGCATAAGTAGGGAAGATGTGTTAGGTATGCTAGAGGATATTAAGGTGGACAAATCCTCAGGACCGGATGGGATCTATCCCAGGTTGCTGAGGGAGATGAGAGGGGAAATTGCTGGGGCCCTGACAGACATCTTTGTGGCATCCTTAAATACAGGTGAGGTGCCGGAGGACTGGAAGGTTGCTCATGTTGTCCTCCTGTACAAGAAGGGTAGTAGGGATATTCCAGGTAACTACAGACCATTGAGCCTGACGTCGGTGGTGGGGAATTGCTGGTGAGGGGACTGAGAGATAGGCTCTATTTATATTTAGAAAAGAATGAGCTTATCAGTGATAGGCAACATGGTTTTGTGCGGGGGAGTTCATGCCTTACCAACTTAATACAGTTCTTCGAGGAAGTGACCAAGTTGTTAGATGAAGGAAGGGCTGTTGATGTCATATACATGGACTTTAGTAAGGCGTTTGATAAGGTTCCCCATTGTAGACTAATGGAGAAAGTGAAGTCACATGGTGTGCAGGGTGTTCTAGCGAGGTGGATAAAGAACTGGTTGAGCAGCAGGAGATAGGGAGTAGTAGTTGAAAGGAGTTTCTCAAAATGGAGAAAGGTGACCAGTGGTGTTCCACAGGGGTCAGTGTTGGGGCCACTGTTGTTTGTAATATACATAAATGATCTAGAAGGGGACACTGTTGGTATGATCAGCAAGTTTGCAGATGACACAAAGATTGGTGTAGTAGCAGAAAGCATCAGGGACTGTCAGAGAATACAGGTGAATATAGACTGGAGAGTTGGGCGGAAAAGTGGCAGATGGCTTTCAATCCAGACAAATGTGAGGTGATGCATTTAGGCAAGTCTAATTATAGAGTGAATTATACAATGAATGGAAGAGCCTTGGGAAAAGTTGATGGGCAGAGAGATCTGGGAGTGCAGGTCCATTGTACCCTGAAGGTTGCTGCACAGGTGGATAGAGTGCTCAAGAAGACATATAGTATGCTTGCCTTCATTGGACGGGGTATTGAGTAAAAGAGCTCGCAAGTCATGTTAAAATTGTACAAGATGTTGGTTCAGCTGCATTCAGAATACTGTGTACAGTTCTGGTCGCCACATTACCAAAAGGATGTGGACGCTTTGGAGAGGATGCAGAGTAGGTTTACGAGGATATTGCCTGGTATGGAAGGTGCTAGCTATGAAGAGAGGTTGAGTAGATTAGGTTTATTTGCACTAGAAAAAAGGAGATTGAGGGGGGACCTGATTGAGGTTTACAAAATCATGAAGGGTATAAAGTTAAAAATCACACAACACCAGGTTATAGTCCAACAGGTTTAATTGGAAGCACTAGCTTTCGGAGCGTCACTCCTTCATCAGGTGATTGTGGAGGGCTCGATCGTAACACAGAATTTATAGCAAAAATTTGCAGTGTGATGTAACTGAAATTATACATTGAAGAATTGATTGTCTGTTAAGCCTTTCATCTGTTAGAATACAGTGACAGTTTCACTTATTTCATTTGTAAATCACAAAACCCTTTTTTTTAAAATTGCATTCTCGGGTTAGCTGTTAACAATGGTGATAACTAGACAATATG
>NC_057749.1:16137150-16144897 GCF_004010195.1 Chiloscyllium plagiosum
TGTGTGTGTGTGTGTGTAGGAATATGTGAGAGTGTGTGTGTGTAGTGCAATGGTGATCACCTGTAATGTGACATGAACCCAAGGTCCCGGTTGAGGCCCTCCCTATGGGTACCGAACTTAGCTATCAGCCTCTGCTCGGCCACTTTCCTCTGCTGCCTGTCCTGAAGTCCACCTTGGACTTCGTGGTCCAGGACATTCAGCGTCGGACCTTCGGGTGACCATCCTCCAAGGTGGACTTCGGGAAGGAGGATGGACAGGTAGGACAGTCCAAGAGTGTGGTGCTGAGTTGGAGAGTTGGATCTGGGATGAGGTGGAGGGGAAGGGAGATGAGGAAGCTGGTGAAATTGATCCCGTATAGTTGGAGGGTCCAAAGGTGGAAGATGAGGCATTCTTCCTCTCGGCGTCGGGTGGCTAGGCAGTGGAGGAGGCCCAGGACTTGCATGTCCTTGGCGAAGTGGGAGGGTGAGTTAAGTGTTTGGCCATAGGGCGGTGGGGTTGTTTAGTGCATGTGTCCCAGAGATATTCTCTGAAACGTTCTGGAAGTTGGCATCCTGTCTCTCCAATGTAGAGGAGAAGACATCAAGAACAAGGGACACAGTAGATGATGTATGTGGAGGTACAGGAACGTCTGTCAGATGTGGAAGGATCCTTTGGGGCCTTGGATGAAGGTGAGGGTGAAGGTGTGGACACAGGTTTTACACCTCTTTCTCCACTGAACATGCTGAGCTCTTTGGTGCTGCTAACACTTGCTAACAATGTCACCTCCAACCATGCAGGTTTTTGCTGATATATTCGACCCTGTGATTAGAGAAAAGCACAATGGATACGATCCGAAGATCATGAAACATGTCAAAGATTTGGATGCAAGTAAAGTGAGTAGAAGCCAAACTGCTATATTCGTATTCAGTTTCTGAAAACAGAGCATTGTCTGCAAAGCTAACATTACTGGAAAACAGAACATAGATGACAGAACAGTACAACACAGAAACAGGTTCTTCAGCCCACCACAATCCCATCTGCCTGTACATGATCCATATCCCTCTTTAGCCTGCCTGTTCATGTGTCTATCTAAATGCCTCTTAAACATTGCTATTGTATCTGCTTCTATCACCTCCCATGACAGTGCTTGTCAGGCACCTCTTTGTAAAAATCTTAACTCACACATCTCATTTAAATTTTCCACCCTCACCTTAAATCTCTGCCCCTTAATATTTGACATTTCTACCCTGGGAAAAAGACTCCAACTATTCATGCCTCTCATAGTTTATATATTTCTAATAAGTTGGCCCTCAGCCTCTGATGCTGTAGCATAAATAATCCAAGTATGTCCAATCTTTCCTGATAGCTAATACATTCCAATCCAGACAACGCCTGGTAAACCCCCTTGCACCTTCTCTGAAGCCTCCACACCCTTCCCATACTGCAGCAACCAGAACTGCACACAACACTCCAAATGTAGCTTAACTAAAGTTTTATACAGCTGCAAAATGACCTGCCAACTTTTATACTCAAAGTACCAAGTGATGAAGGCAAATATGCCATATGTCATCTTATCCATTTGTGTTGCCACTTGCAGGAAGCTATGGACTTGCACCCCAAAATAACATGGAAGCAGCCAAGATAGTGGAAGCTTGAAACAGCTTGGCTGCTTAGCCATTGTTCTCAATGTGCTTTGGTAGGAAGAATAGAGGAGCAGAATATTATTTAAATGGAGAAACACTGCAGAAAGTTGCATAACCAAGGGATTTGGGAATCCTCATGCATAACTCAGAAAAGGCTATCATCCAAGATCAGAAGGTAATAGGGAAGGCAATAGAATTTTGGCCTTATTTCAAAGGAAGTGGTACATAAAATAACGAAATCTTGCTAAAGCTATATAAGGCACTAGTTACACCACAGGATATTGTCAACAGATTTGGTTCCCTCTGTAAAGAAAGATTCACTGGCATTGGAAACAGTCTAGAAAAATTTCACTAGGTTGATTCTAGGTATTCCTTCTTACAAGAGGTTGAGTAGGTTAGACCTGTAATCATTAGAGCTTAAGAGAATGAGAAGTGGCCTTATTGAAACATATAAAATTCTTAAGGGGCTTGATAGAATAGATGCAGTGAAGTTGTTCCCCTTGTGGAACAGTCTAGGACCAGAGAGCATAATTTCACAGTAAGTGATCACCCATTTAAGAGATAAGAAGAATTTCTTCTCGAAGAGAGTAGGTATTCTTTACCATAGAGCGCTGTTGGGGCTCTATGGTGGTTACTAATAAACAAGGCTGAGATAGACAGATTTTTAACCATAAGAAAATAAAGGGTTATAAGGAAAATGCAGGACGGTGGAGTTGAGGATTATCAGATCAACCATGATCTTATTGAGAAGTCTGTACGTGATTTGTACGAAGGAATCAATTGGACCAACAGTGGAAATAAAAATTTACAGATAAAACATGAAATGCTGACTGTATTTTTTTTTGTTAGGTATTGAGCAAAGTCAAGGGGAAACAGGTGGGTAATGGCAATTCACTGTATTTTAATCCAGGCTATTGCTTCAGGTTATAGGATCAATGGCAGCTGCAGAATCCAGAATAGAAAGTTAGTTTTAGCGATAGCAATCCGACATGTGATCCCAGACCCACTACAACGTGAGTGAATCTTACCTGCCCTCTGGAAGGCAAACCATTCATTTCAAGGGAAATTACTTGTGAGCGATGAATCTCTAAAAATAATTTTAAAATCTACCCCCCAGAGGCAGACTTTGTAAAGATTCCAGGCTCAACTATATAGAAAGCCTGTTAATAAACTGGAAATGGTGCAAAAAAGATTTATAAGGGTGTTTCTGAGACTGGAGGGTTTGCGTTATAAGGAGAGGCTGAATGGGCTGGGGCTTTTTTTCCTGGAACATAGGAGGCTGAGGGGTGACCTTGTAAAGGTTTATTAAAAAATCATGAGGAGCATGGATAAAGGTGTTTTCCCCAGGGTGGGGGAATCCAAAACTGGAGGGCATAGGGTTTAAGATGAGAGGGGAAAGATTTAGAAGGGACACGAGGGACGTTTTCACACAGAGGGTGGTGTGTCTATGGAATGAGCTGCCGGAGGACATGGTACAGGTGAGTACAATTACAACATTTAAAAGACACTTGTATAGGTATGTTGATAGGAAAGGTATAAAATAATCTGAGCCAAATGCAAGCAGACGGGACTAGTTCAGTTTTGAAAACCTGGTTGACATGGACAAGTTGAGCAGCAGGGGTCTGTTTCCGTGCCAATAACTCTATGACTCTAATATTGAGGGAATAAAAGGAAAATACAGCAGATGTTGGAGATCTGAAATTAAATCAGAAAGTGTTGATGAAATTCAACAGGTCTGGCAGTGTCTAAGAAGAGAAAAACACAGTTAACATTTTTGAGTCTGATACAACTTGTCTTGAGCCAACATTAACAACGTTTCTCTCTTCAGTGTTGCTACGAAACTTGTATTTTCCAGCACTTCTTGTTTTTATTTCAACACTGAGGAATAGTGTCACAAAAAAACTGGCTCAGTTAAGCACAAACTATGAAGTTTCCTATCTTTGTTTCCTTTACAGATTAGGAATGGACAGTTTGATGAAAACTATGTTCTTTCCTCACGTGTCAGGACTGGTCGAAGTATTCGAGGACTCAGCATGCCTCCTGCCTGCACTCGGGCTGAGAGGAGAGAGGTGGAGAGGGTGACTGTTGAGGCATTAGCTGGATTAAAGGGAGATCTAGCTGGAAAATACTACAGTCTGAGCAGTATGACAGATAAAGAGCAGCAACAGCTCATTGATGTAAGACAATGAACCACAATTCATCTTGGTTAGAAGGAACTGGCTGGTGCAGTGACCAGTGGCTTCCACACTAGCATTTCCAATGTGTCCTGAATGTTTCTTATATCTGCAAGGATTCAATATTGTAAGATTTTGTTAAATAATCACCAAGCTCCTGGGACCCTGCAGTATCGCACTGTCCCTCATTCTATGTGAATTGACAAAAAACATTCAGAACACTGTTGGTCAGTACAGATAGAGCTCTACTCTGTCTAGCTTTGGTCTAACTAACCTTGAAGTATTTGATGGAAACAGTTGTTATGACCCACTTAAGAAAGTCTGTTGATTCTCAAGCCCCACTATTTTCAGGGTCACCACAACAATTAATGATTTAATCAAAGTAGGAAAAGTCCCAAAATATCTGCCTGGAGGAATCAGGATCTGGCACTTAATGCGAACTACAGTTTATTTCAAAAAGATATGTTTTAGCCAAATTATGAGCTATCAATTCTAACCCCCTTTTTGAACCCCTACACCCACCATACACAGAGTGGGACAAACAAAGAAAAAAAATTGGAATCACAGTTTAATTTTCCTGGTCGACAGACGTCAAGAATGCAGTCCTTTTCTCTTCCCAAGTGTTTCTCTTCTGCTAATTCCTTCCTTCCAGATTCTCAGTTATTTGTCACAGACACAGGGGATTTACACTTCAATTGTTAATTTCACAGTTAGAGGAAACAACTGACAGTAAATGAGAGGAGAGAATAGTTGACAATCTTAAAGTTTGGGTTATTTGGCTACAGAGAGATATGGACATATCCTGCTTCTTCCAGTCTTAAAACCTTTGGTCCCTGTGTCAATTCATCCCTAGTCATTGGCTTTAGAAATAGTTATTTTCTACTTTAGATCACAATCAATTAGTCAGAGAAATAATAAGATGCGGCCTCCACATGTCTCCAATTCCCACACCTGCAGAGGTCATCATGAAGGTCCATCCTCTCCAACGCGTTCCTTGCCTGAGATATATTGACTCTCAGGTTAAACCACCACTAGTTGTCTCTATGTAATGAGAGAGAAAGACTATGGTCCTTTGGGACTATTGCAACTTTACCTTGTACCTTTATATATCGTTACACAAAAAAAAATGCAGTCTTTATACATGTGTACAGGAAACTTTACTCTATATCTTAATCTCATGTTGTATATCTTTCTATAGGATCACCTCTTGTTTAACAAACCAGCATCACCTTTCCACTTGTCTTCAGGGATGGCCAGGGATTGGCCCGATGCTCGGGGCATTTGGTAAGTTTGGATTCAGGAAAAAGGAGAGGATTGTGGCCAGGAAGGAAGGTAAACATGAAGTTTGCAATACTGAATTCCAAAACATCTGGAGATCTGAAAGTAATGCAGGTCAGCAGAGACAAGGTGGTGCAGGAAAATGATCATGCCAAGATGAGTGTTTCTGGGTCTAAATACAAGTGATGTTTTAAAAATAACCAAACCATTCTGTTCCCACGTATCTACAGGTATAATAATGAGAAGACTTTCTCAATCTGGATCAATGAGGAGGACCATATTCGAATTATCTCCATGGAAAAAGGCGGTAACATGAAGAAAGTGTTTGAGAAATTCTGCCGGGGTCTCAAAGAGGTAAACAGTTATAAGAGCAACCGATCCATTAGGATCCTCCCGCCACTGTTGCACAATCTGGAGCAGGCTATTCAGCCCAACATATCTGTCCGGGCTGTTTGAGAAAGTTATGCTGTTAGTCCTAATATTGAAGCCCCTCATCCTAACTCCCTCCTCACACAGCCCTGTAAATTTTCCCCTTTCAAATGTACCTCCAATTTTAACAGAATAAAAATAAGACCTATTTCAGAAGGAAACATTTCTCCACTAGACACCTTACCTCCTCCTCACTTTTACAAGCTGCCTTTTGTTTCAGTCACTTCCTCTTGAAACTTTGATTTATCCTGCTTCTTTGTTACTTTTGATGAAAATTGTTGAATTTTCCATGTTTTCCTGGCTTTTCTGTGCCTCATTGTTGAGCATTCATTAACATATGGAGTGGTTCAGGTGAATAGTATAGATTACATTTCGGGGAAAACGAGTGAACAAACTGAAGAGAAAGGAATGGAGAATGTTATCTTGATGGGGTTAGGTGAAGGTGAAAGGGGGCTGGGAAATCTGGTGTAGACAATAAGCTGCAGCACAAAATCAAATGCCCTGTTTTCATATTGTACACTCAATGTAACTCTATGACTCCATTCATCCTTGCCACTGTTAGAAAAACAGAATACAATGCTGAGATTTGAAACAAAAATGTTTTTTCCAGATTGAGAAACTTATCGCTGAGAAAGGCTGGGAGTTTATGTGGAATGAGAGAATTGGCTACATCCTGACATGCCCATCAAACCTGGGCACTGGACTCCGAGCTGGGGTACACATCAAACTACCCATGCTCAGCAAGGTACCAGCTCAATCTCATTTTCCAACTGGGCTTCAATTCTAATGGACATCATTTACTCTCCATTGTACATGACGCTGAAATCAGTTAGTCCTGATACACAAAACATTCGCAAACTACATGCTGAGAATACCAGTGAAAGGAAAGGGAATAAGGTAGGTCTCTCTCCTTTAGACGATGATAGAGAACTCCTTGTGAAATTAAGTGACAAATTAGGGGGCTGAGATTCCACAGGGATTCCTGCTCACAAGAAACAAAACAGAGGCTGCTTTAACATGGAACAGGACTAAACAGAACCTGACATGAACAGCCCACAGGTTAGCTGGTATAAGAAATGGTAATGATCACAAAGACATTACAAGAGTTTGACTGGGGTAAGGGCTGGGGCTCATTGAAGAGGACAGTGCAGAAGGAGCTTTACTGTGCATTGTATCTCATGCTGTCCCTGCCCTGGGAGTGTAAAAGGAGCTTTACTCTGTCTCTAACCCAGCGCTGTCCCTGTTTAATGAAGACAGTAGAGAGGGAGTTTTACTATGTCCAAGTTGTCTTGGGAGTTATTGAAATAAAAATTTTTCTTACCTGGTAGTGAAGCCTCTTGCTGTAACGAGCAGAAAACCACACAGGGAAAAAAAACCTCTCAAAATTAGAAGAGCCGATGGTATATGTTGACTAGTAGAGTAGAAGGACTGCCATAGATGCAATTACATTACACATACCACAGTATAAAGGGTGTATGGTAGGAGTGACCAATGCACAGTGCTTGTGGACACCATTTCCTGTCTTCTCTTTGAGGATACACTCCATCATGCCGTGTGGCACTATCACCTTTATAACTGGGGTGGAAGAGGTCTAGTAACTCAAGACTGGGCATCTATGAGACTGTGGGCGATCAGCAAAAACAGGACTGCACTCAAACATAATCTGTAACCTCATAGTCCAGCAGATCCCTCACTGTATCATTACTATCAAGCTACAGGACCAAGTTTGTTCCATTAAAAATGTGAAAGGAGTTGCCGGATGTTCTCATGGAATACAGGGAGAACTAGCCATTTGGATACAGAACTGGCTCAAAGATTGAAGACAGAGGGTGGTGGTGGAGGGTTGTTTTTCAGACTGGAGGACTGTGACCAGTGCAGTGCCATAAGGAACGGTGCTGGGTCCTCTACTTTTTGTCAGTTACATAAATGATTTGGATGCGAGCATAAGAGGTACAGTTAGTAAGTTTGCAGATGACACCAAAATTGGAGGTGTAGTGGACAGCGAAGAGGGTTACCTCAGATTACAACAGGATCTGGACCAGATGGGCCAATAGGCTGAGAAGTGGCAGATGGAGTTTAATTCAGATAAATGCGAGGTGCTGCATTTTGATAAATCAAACCTTAGTAGGACTTATACACTTAATGGTAGGGTCCTAGGGAATGTTGCTGAACAAATAGACACTGGAGTGCAGGTTCCTAGCTCCTTGAAAGTGAAGTCGCAGGTAGATGGGATAGTGAAGAAGG
>NC_057749.1:16144976-16150989 GCF_004010195.1 Chiloscyllium plagiosum
TTATGAGAGGCATGGATAGGATAAATAGACAAATTCTTTTCCCTGGGGTGGGGGAGTCCAGAACTGGAGGGCACAGGTTTAGGGTGAGAGGGAAAAGATATAAAAGAGACCTAAGGGGCAACTTTTTCACGCAGAGGGTGGTACATGTATGGAATAAGCTGCCAGAGGATGTGGTGGAGTCTGGTACAATTGCAACATTTAAGAGGCATTTTGGATGGGTAATGAATAGGAAGGGTTTGGAGGGATATGGGCCGTGTGTTGGCAGGTGGGACTAGATTGGGTTGGAATATCTGGTCGGCATGGACGGGTTGGACCGAAGGGTCTGTTTCCATGCTATACAACTCTATGACTCTATACTATCGGGCATAGCCAAAAATGAGGTGTCAATCTGATGGTGCCACAAAGAGGGCTGTTTCGCCTTTCAAACAGCATAAGCAGCAAGTGATAAACAAAGCTAACAAATTCCTCAATCAACAAGTCAGATCTAAGCTCAGCAATTCTGCCACATCCATTTGCAAATAGTGGACAATTAAACAATTCAATAGAGGAGTAGGTTCCACAAATATTCCCATTCTTAACAATGGGGGACCCCAGCATTTCATTGCAAAGGATAAGGCTGAGGCAGCCACAACAATCTTAACTTAGTCTTTGGCCAATGCAATTCACTCCACTTGATATCAAGGAAAGGCAGAAGACACTGAATACTGCAAAGGGTGCTGACAATATTTCAATATTAGTACTGAAGATTTACTCTCCAAAATGTGGCATACCCTGTAGCCATACTGTTCTAATACAACTGCAATACCGGTATTAATCTAACAATGTTGGACTATAACCTGGTGTTGTGTGATTTTTAATTTGGATGTTAACAGACAGCTTTTTGTTTGATAGAAGCTCCCTGTTATCTTTAATTTCTGATTCAGGATCCTCGCTTCCCGAAGATCCTGGAGAACCTGCGACTGCAGAAACGAGGGACAGGGGGAGAGGACACCGAAGCTGTGGACAGCGTGTTTGATATCTCAAACCTGGACCGTCTGGGGAAATCTGAGGTGAGTTACCACAGTTTATTATACAGTGGTTATGTAATGGGGAAGGCACAAGGGGGCAGTAGGGGAGAGAAAAGTGTACATGAATAGGTTTCCTTGAAGGGATCTCGAGATAACAAAGGGAGAATTTGTGGGAGGGGTCAGGATTCATTGGGGAAGTGAAGGGGGGAATACAGGGAAATTGGAACAGAAGAAGGGGAGGATATCAGTTCAGGGATAGATTTCCTTTGGGAAGTGAAGGAAGGATCAAGCATGGCAATTGGACGGGAAAAGAGGCATGGAGAGGGGATTATCTTTCCAAAACAAAAATAGGATTCTCCCTCCCCCTTTTGATAATGTAAAAGTCTAATCTTGAATGTCTTGTTCCTTTCTTCAGGTGGAGCTTGTTCAATTAGTGATTGATGGAGTCAACTATTTAATTGAGTGTGAGAAGAGACTCCAGCAAAGTCACGATATCCAAATCCCACCCGCCCTACGCATAAACAGTTACCATTGAGATGTATATCTCATTAAACATAGAGTCATAGTCATACAGATGTACAGCACGGAAACAGACTCTTTGGTCCAACTCGTCCATGCCAATCACATATCCTAACCTAGTCTAGTCCCATTTGCCAGGTCTTGGCCCATACCCTATTCATAAACCCTTCCAGATGCCTTTAAATGTTGCAATTGTATCAGCCTCCACCACTTCCTCTGGTAGCTTATTCCATACACACACCACCCTCTGTGTGAAAATGTTGTCCTTTAGGTCCCTTTTATATCTTTCGCCTCTCTCCCTAAACCTATGCCCTCTAGTTCTGGACTCCCCGACCCCAGGGAAAAGACTTTGACTATTTACCCTATCCATGCCCCTCAATATTTTATAAACCTCTATAAGGTCCCCCCTCAACCTTCGACACTCCAGGGAAAACAGCCCCAGCCTATTCAGTCTCTCCCTATAGCTCAAATGCTCCAACCCTGGCAACATTCTTGTAAATCCGTTCTGAATCCTTTCAAGTTTCACAACATCCTTTCAATAGGAAGGAGACCAGAATTGCACGCAGTATTCCAAAAGTGGCCTAACCAATGTCCTGTACAGCCGCAACATGACCTCCCAACTCCTGTACTCAATACTCTGACCAATAAAGGAAAGCATACCAAACACCTTCTTCACTATCCTATCTATCTGCGACTCTACTTTCAAGGAGCTATGAACCTCCACTCCAAGGTCTCTTTGTTCAACAACACTCTCTAGGACCTTATCATTGAGTGTAAAAGTCTTGCTAGGATTTGCTTTTCCAAAATGCAGCACCTTGCATTTATCTGAATTAAACTCCATCTGCCACTTCTCAGCCCATTGGTCCATCTGATCAAGAACCCATTGTAATCTGAGGTAACCTTCTTTGCAATCCACTACACCTCCAATTTTGATATAATCTGCAAACTTACTAACTATACCTCCTATGTTCACATCCAAACTGTTTATGTAAAAGACAAAAAGTAGTGACCCAGCACTGATCCTTGTGGCATTCCACTGGTCACAGGCCTCCAGTCTGAAAAACAACTCTCCACCTTCTGCCTTAAAGCCAGTTTTGTATCCAAATGGCTAGTTGTCCCTGTGTTCCATGAGATTTAACCTTGCTAACCAGTGTCCTATGGAAAACCTTGTAGAACACCTTACTGAAGTCCATATAGATCACGTCCACAATACTCTCAATGAATTCTAGCATTTTCCCCATTACCAGTGTCAGGCTAACCAGTCTACTAATTCCTTGTTTCCTCTCTACCTTTTTTTAAATAGTGGTTTTATATCAGCTAACCACTCCAAAAGGACCATTCCAGAGGATCTTGACAATGACCACCAGTGCATTTATTTTATCCAGGACCCTCTTTAAATACTTTGAGATGTGGATTATCAGAGTTGGAGGAAATTATCAGCCATTAATCCCATCAACTTCCCCAACACACTTTCCCTACTAAGACTGAGCTGAAAATGTGTTGCTGGAAAAGCGCAGCAGGTCAGGTGCATCCAAGGAACAGGAGAATCGACGTTTCGGGCATAAGCCCTTCTTCAAGACTGACTCAGTTTCTCCCTCTCACTGGATCCTGTATTCCCCAATTTTTGGGACATTATTTGTGTTCTCCTTTGTAATGATAAATCCAAAGTATGTATTGAATTGGGCTGCCATCATAACTGGCTTTGTTTCTGATACTAAAGGACCTACATTTGTCATTAAACCTATCCTCTTCACATACCAATAGAAAATTTTACAAGCAGTGTGTATGTTCCCCTGATTCGGAGATGCCGGTGTTGGACTGGGGTGTACAAAGATAAAAATCACACAACACCAGGTTATAGCCCAACAGGTTTAACTGGAAGCACTAGCTTTTGGAGCGCCGCTCCTTCATCAGGTGGTTGTATGTTCCCCATAAGCTTACTCCCATACTCTAGTTTCCGTTTCTTAATAAATCCCTTTGTCCTCTTTTACTGAAATCTGAAATGCAACCTATTGTCAAGTCTACTGCTGGTTTTGGCCAATTTGTACCCCTTCATTGCATCTAATACTAAGCCTACTTTCCCTTGCCAGCCATCATTGGGCCCCCCTTTCTGTTTTCTGTTTATGCCAGATAGGAATGAACATTTGTTGCAGTTCATCCACGTGCTCTTTAAATATTTACCATTGCTGATTCACCATCATTCCTTTAAGTGGCATCCCCAAATTTATCATTGCCAGATCGTGCTTCATGCATCATACTTTTCTGCATTCAGATTCAGGACTCTAGTCTCAGAGTCACTCTCCATCCTATTGAAGAATTCTATCATATTATGGTCAGTCTTCCCCAAGAGGCTTCATACAGTTCGATTGCCAATTATTCCAATCTCATTCCACAGTACCCAGTCTGAGTTGGTCTTTTCTCAGATTCGGAGATGCCGGTGTTGGACTGGGGTGTACAAAGTTAAAAATCACACAACACCAGGTTATAGTCCAACAGGTTTAATTGGAAGCACTAGCTATAGGAGCGTCGCTCCTTCATCAGATCTTTTCTCTAGTTGGTTCCTCAATTTATTAATCCAGAAAACCATCCTGTACATACTCCAGGAATTCCTCCTAAAGTATTGTTACTGATTTGACTGATCCAATCTTTTTCAGATTATAGTCACCCATAATTAGAGATATACTTTTATTGCTTGCATCTCTAACTCCCTGTTTATTGCCTTCCCCAACAGTACAATTATTTGAATAATTCCTGGAATGTCATATTCTTTTATGAGGAAAGGTTGTACAGGCTAGACTTGTATCCATTGGAATTTCGAAGAGTAAGAGGGCGACTTTATTTAAAACGATAAGATCCTGAGGGGTCTTGATAGGGTGAATGTGGAAAGTATATTTTCTCATGTGGGAGGATAAAGAAGAAGTCATGGTTTAAAAGTAAAGGGGTTATCCATTTAAGACTGAAAAGAGGAAAAATAACTTTTTTTCAGAGGGTCATGAGTCTCTGGATCTCACTTTCCCAAAGATGTTAGAATCAGAGGCTTTGAATATTTTTAAGACAGAGATGGACTCACTTGATAAGCAAAGGGGTGCATGTTTATTAGGGGTGGGTGGGAATGAGGAGGAATCAAATCAGCCATGAAGAATGGAGTAGGCTCAAAGCAAACCATTCCTGGTTCAAATTTGTACACTTGTAAATATACTCACACAACGAATTGTCAGAGGCTGCAATATACTGCCCGAGAGTGTAGAGGAGACAGATGCTGACAATACATTTTACAGGGAGTCAGAGTGTTGTATGAACAGAATGAACATGAAGGGCTCTTTGGAGGGAAAGGACTGAATAGCACAGAGTGAACTGGTCATTCAGAAAGCCAGCACAGACACAAAGGGCTAAATGTTCATCTGTGCTAAAGGCATCCACCATGTGGGGGAACCATGCACACACACCAAGTTCTTCACACTGTGTTTGACTTTAAAAGGGAAGAAAGTCTCTCAGTCACTCCATCAGAAGGAGATATCAATTTCAGAAGTCCAGGACCCAATAAACCCTGAATGAAATTGTATCACCTACACATCTACCCCATGCCAACTATCTGTCAAAAACCCTGTTGATGTTCAACACTGTCCTATTCACAATTCAAAATATTTCCACTGTGTATCCAGGAAAATAATAATATTAAAACATAAACAAAAATTGCCGGGTATGTTTTTCCATACTATGTAACTCTATGATAGGCAACATCTGAGGAGAGAAAGCAGAGTTAAAATTCTGGAGCCAGTCACTGCAGGAATAAACTCTGCCAACCCTGTAGAGTTTCACCAGCAATTTCTGTTTCTCATTTCCAGCATTTGCAGTTCTTTGTTTGAAATAATAATGCTATATCTGTTTTTAAATCTTAGATACTCACCACAGGATTTTTATTTTATCTCAAAAATAGACTTTATTCCTAAACTAGACAAAAGTGAAGATTGCAGATGCTGGAGATTAGAGTCGAGTGTGGTGCTGGAAAAGCACAGCTGGTCAGGCAGCATCCAAGGAGCAGGAGAAATGACGTTTCAGGCAAAAGCCCTTCATCAGGAATGAGGCTGTGAGCTGAGGGGCTGGTGAGATAAATGGGAGGGGAGGTAGGGCTGGGGGCGAAGGCAGCTGAGAGTGCGAGAGGTAGATGAAGGTGGGGGGTAATGGTGATAGGTCAGAGAGGAGGGTGGAGCAGATAGGTCAGAAGGAAGATGGACAGGTAGGACAGGTCATGAGGGCAGGGCTGGGTTGGAAAGTTGGAACTGGGATAAGGTGGGGGAAGGGGAAATGAGAAAACTGATGAAATCCACATTGACGCTGTGGGGTTGAAAGCTCCTGAGGTGGAAGATGAGGCGTTTTTCCTCTCTGCGTCAGGTGGTTAGGGAGTGGCAATGGAGGAGTCCCAGGATCTGATTCTCATGCTCCTCAGATGCTGCCTGACATTTCCAGCACCACATTCTCAACTTTAT